>NC_055994.1:134377684-134677684 GCF_018446385.1 Zingiber officinale
TACCAACACAGTATTTAATAATTGTTAACGCTAAATAAAGTAGTCCTAATTTCTACATTTAAAAGCACATAATTGCAAAAGCAACTATTGTCATCAAACAAAGTCTACTTTTAATTTCTACTTCCAAAATAGCACGAATGCAAGACAAATTGATCCTGCTGAAACAAAAGTACCAACACAATACTTCATAATCTCAAATTTTGCAGCTTTCAGTCCTGCTTCCACTTCAATAATTTCCTATAAACAAGAACAAAAAATAATCAAATTACCAATGCAAATAAGAGTTTATACAAAACTATCAAAACACTATGACCTAAAATACTTTACCCGGTTAAATTTGCTTGTTAATTTAATAACCAATTTCTTAAAATCTCTCTCCAGTTTTTCATTTTTTCGTACCACCGAATTAAAATGACCATCCTGAAATCAAAATATAAACTTATAAATGGAATTAGCAAATAATAAGATGAAAAAAAAACATCATTAGTAGATAGAAAGCTTTTAATAACTTTATGAAATATCATAAAAGTATTCATGACAAAATAATTTGATTAACTGATTGGTATTTGTTAATCAATATTTCAATAAAATTACAATATACATAGAATTTCTAGTTATGTGATAGAAATAAAATCAAGATTCCACCAATTAAATCTTCTTTGGAGACATTGATCACTAATTTATATTTAGTAAATATTTATCAAATTATAATAATAGAAACGTACATCGAATAATAGGTATGATCATTGCAAAGATAAGGTTAAAAAGTTAAATCTAATTTTCAAGTCAAACTAGGTCATAAAGATAAAAACCTAAATGCCATTCAATGCCACTTAAATCAGAAATATTATCATGATAATATTTTATACTATCTAAAAGTTCATCTCAAGTAATAGATATCACAATAACTAGCACAATAAAATATAGTCCAAATATCTCAATATTACTTATAATAGAGGGATGTATGATTCATTTTCCAAATCAAATACTTAAGACATACATAGAACCTAATTTGCATTGTTCAAGAAATTTTTTATTGTTTGATTAAATCTTATTCTATTTTCTAAAATAATAGAGCAAAATCAACAAACTATGCAAGTAACTATCATATCAAGGTTAGACATATCTAAAAATTCAAATCCCAAATTCAAACTTGGTTTCAAGGTTCAAACTCCAAATCACACTTGCATTTTTTGATTACATCTCCTTTCCAAAATTAAATTCTAATGTCCACATTGGACTAAGGATAAATAGGTACATACATTCAACTATATTGGCTTGCATTCGCTAAAAAAAAAATAATTGCTAAGTGTATAACATGAAGGGTTTATTTGGTAAAGAAATTGTCCATTGTAAAATTTAATAATTATGATGAAGAAATAAATTGCAGATATAAAGATTATATCATAAAGTAACTATAACTCAAAATAGATACACTTTGCATGTAGATATCTTCAACACAACATCCAAATTCCAAACATATTCTCCAACATAAGGTACTCTCTAATTTAAGATGAGACAAGAAATGATGCATTATTTAAGATCCTATCTATATCCTTATAGGAGTTGTCATACTAAACAATCAAACTAGATTAGCACATTCATCTTTATTAGTTAGAGTATAAAATAACTTAAAATTTCCTATTTAAAAGGAGGGTCAAATTACAAAGAGTATTCAAAAATTGAGTAAAAATATAATAGAATGAAAATAAATAAATGAAGTCGTATTGCATTCGTCTCATAGATTGTTGACAAAGCAAATTTTGATATAGTGTCAATGACAGTAGTACATAAAACTAGGACCATTGAAATAAGCAACTGCAGCCACGTTAGTGGCAATGATAGTAGGTAATAAATGTGTGGCATTCACTCAGAAAAATGGATGATACATATCACTTTTGGTGGTTATAGTATTTGATGGTGACGATAATGATGATGTCATGTGGGGATGCAATCAAAAGCTAAATGAAATAAAAATGTACAAAAAAAATTTAAAAGGAGGACAAAATGCATGCATGCAAATTCACATTGAGAAAAGTAAATTTAGAATATCTTTTGAACGGAACATAATAAGACTATTGGGTAGTTGATTCAAGCGACCATATCAATTGACTTAGAAAATGAAATCATTTATAAGCATATTAAGTACCTTCAAAGAATGTTAACGATAAGGTGTCAAAAAATTATTGACACTCCAACGCATTTCAATATTCACTAAAATCGTATAAGTTACAATATTTTAATACACAACACTAATGAATAAAAATCTTTTCGAATCAACTAAATATAAGCATTAAGAATCAAACAAATAAAAAATTGATAATTACATATAGCATAGTAATTTTAAAAATGGACAAAATTATTTGTCAATTAGCTAAACATGAGATATATTTACACTTCATATTACCTGCATGTGTTTCATTACTAACTTGAATTGAGATAGGTCAGAATTTTGTTTCGCCATAAACTATAAAAACACCAAATAAATTATCAACTTCTGTAAAAAAGCATAATAAATTTCAAGAATACTTAAATGGATGTCAAAAACCTCATTGAATGCCGACTTTGACACAACAGATTGTGTCAAATGATCTAAATTAGTATTCAAAAATGTCGTCAATGTTGATATGATTATGTATGCTTGATTAGGAGGCAAACCTTGAGCCTCTAATCTTCTAACCTGCAAAAAGATTATAGCAGAATTCAATTTCATTAGTAAACAAATTCAATGTCATTGTATAGAGCCTACCAGAGTTGATGTGTCAACAAGATAAGTATTATTTCCGTATATCTCTGTGACTTTCGTTGAAGACGAAGAAGGCGAAGAATAATACTGCAGAGACGCTAAAGAGGGTCGGATCAGTGACACTCTCTTGGAAACAAACGATAAGAGTGACATTGGAACTGAAGAGAGTGAGCGGCAAGGGGAAGAGAGCGAGTTGCCGAAACCTAGAAACCTGCAGGTTATTGTATTTATCTGTTAGATCGTTAAGGATGTTTCATGACCGTTCATTAATTAAAAATATATTTTTTAAAGAGATATAATAAGATAGATGATATGCTGCGTGCTGCACAGTGCGCGACTGTGCACGCGCAGCATATCAGGATTTTTTTATTATTTTTTTAGATTTTGAATTAAAAAAAAAAAATATTTCCTTAGATAAATTCCTAATACATAAATATATCCCCTAAATATATTACAATACTCCATAAATACTTAAATTTATTTCAATTTTAAATTTTCTTTTTACTAAACACCATAACACAACTAGGAAGCCTAAACCCTAGAGGTAAAATCTTTAAAAAAAAATAGCTTAAAAATTATAACCCAATTAGAAAGCATGAACCCTAAAATAAAATCTTAAAAAAAATATTTTAATTAATTTTTTAATTCAAAATTTAAAAAATAATAATAATAAAAATAATAAAAATAACAGATGATATCTATTATTGTTTTTAGATTTTGAATTTTAAAAAAATTAATATTTTCTTATATAAATCCCTAATCAATGAATATATCCCCTAAACACATTACAATACTCCGTAAATACTTAAATTTATTTTATTTTTAATTTTTCTTTTTACTAAATACTATAATTTAATTGAGAAACTTGAACCCTAGAGGTAAAATCTTAAAAATAAAAATACCTTACAAATTATAATCCAATTGGGAAGCATCAACACTAAAATAAAATCTTAAAGAAATATTTTATATATATTTTTAATTCAAAATTTTAAAAAATAATTAAAAATTAAAAAAAACAAAGCTCATATCCTGCGCGACGCGCAGGATATCATCTATATATATATATATATATATATATATATATATATATATATATATATATATCTGAACTAAATCCGGCTTCTCGTGTATATTAGTTATAGAATGAATATGCATCCTCTAGTGATGCGAATTCCATTCCAATTTTTTGACTTTCGATCATCTGCAACTTGGGGAATGAATTCTTGATTATCAACTCTATTATCTTCCATTTTTAGACACCATCGCATTATATTTGACAATTGATAAATAAATAAACAACAAACTCAAGTTTTCCAATTAACTTGACAGAGACTCTAAACTCTAAACTTGATTGAACAAATCATGCAATTTCTAAAGCAAAATAACAGAAGGAAACTAACAATTTTCTAGAGCAAAATTACAAACAATCTAAAGCAGGACATATTGAAATTTACAAAGCCATAGCAAATACTTAACAAATTATATCAAGCTTATCTCCTGCCTTCAAGAACACCTACGGCGGACCCATTGAATTTTTATTTCCAAATTTCTGATCTTTCAGTTCTCACCTCACTTATCAACCATTTATATTTTCTAACGATTCAATATGCCATTCTGCTTTTTTTCCCCTCAAATAAAAGAATGGAAGTAAAAATTATCAAAGAAATCAAGCTAAAAGAGAAGGTTAAGAATATAAGAGCAGGGAAAGGACCTCGTGCAGAAAGAAAAAGGACCTCGTCGGCGAGAGAGGAAGGCGCAGCAGGGAACAGAGCTCGTCGCGGCGAGAGAGAGATCTCGCGGCGGGGAAACCCTAGCTTGGACGGAGAGCTCGTCGCGGCGAGAGAATTTATAGAAAATATATATATATTTATAGAAAATTATTTATAGAAAATATATATATATTTGTATATTTAATCTAAATTCAGTTTCACTGATTAGGATTTATAAAATTTAAAATAATAAAAATGTACTATAAATGGTTTTCTTGATTCAAATCTAATAGGAAGTGGAGTAATATGGGCTTTTCATTCAAGCCCAAGTATGAGAGATTCCGGGTCAATGAGATTTGGATCGAATAATAAGGCTTGAGATTTGAGAGGTTTATTTAGATGACAAAGTCGATCGATCTTTCTAATAATAAAAGTATTATTGTCATAGATAAAAAATAAAAATATTATTGACATAAAAAAGGTAATAAAATAAATAGAGATTTGGATCGAATAATAAGGCTTGAGACTTGCGATGTTTATTTACTGGTGATGAATCTTTCTAATAATAAAAGTATTATTGTCATAGATAAAAAATAAAAATATTATTTACATAAAAAGGTAATAAAATAAATGGAGATACCGGATATGAGAGATTTGGATCGAATAATAAGGCTTTGACTTGCGAGGTTTATTTAGGGGTGATGAATCTTTCTAAAAATAAAAGTATTATTGTCATAGATAAAAAATAAAAATATTATTGAATAGCTAATTAAAAATAAAGATACAGAAGTATTGATCCCCATGCCTCTTGCATGCTAAACAGGCATGTTACCATCTAAGCTCCAATCCCTGAAGTCCAACTTGTACGAGGAATCTCTAGAAATGGAGATATACCCACCCGAAACGAGCCATGGAGAAAACGACGACCACAAGAAGGACGCAGCCGCAAAGGTGAACCCAAACAGAGGCCAAACATGATGGTCAAGCTCAGGAGGAAACAGGAGCCGAGGAAGCTGAGAAGAAGTAACGACAGACGTGGTGGTGAAGCAGACGATTATTTCGAACCTGGTGTCGCTCATTCTCAGCAACCAGGAGTTGCAGCCAGGATGGCGATGGAGGTGCTTCGTTGTGTGGGTGCTGCTGCATGCTCGTCGACATTGGCAGCTGACAGTGGCTGAAGCCGGAGATTATAATGGGGATCGATGAGCCTCGTGGAGCAGCAGCGGTGGGAGTACATCAACAGCCTGCAGCTCACCGTCGACGACCTCAAGTTGCCGCTTTAAAACCCTGAATTAATAATATTAACCTCATTCACTAATTTTATAACTATAATAAAGCCCAATCGAAGGAATTGCGCACATTAAGAAATTGTAGATCAGAAATGCCCAAACGGCAAGGGATCCCAAATTGCAAGCAGAGTTAAGGCTTGAAATAAGAGTCGCACTTTATTATCTGACTACAGAGGCAAGGTGAAACGAATTTATTAGATTCTCAGAAGTGATGAAAAATCTTGAACATCCAAGAGCAAATTGCAATTTTCCCAGGCAGAAATTATCTGCAAAATTTTCCTTGCCTAAACGGGTACAATATACATCATGGTACCAAAAGATTCAAAACATTGCAGGGTAGTCATGCAGGTTGTGTTCGAAGCATTTCATTTGTTGAGATATGATGGAATAAACACTAGAAGTTGACAATAAGATAAAAGTCACAGGAGGGAAATGGCCAAGCGTGACATTAATGAGATTATGTGGCATCCCGCTGATCTGTTCTTAGATTAACACAGAGAAAATAAATTATGAATAACTACTAGTCATTACTGATACCAAGGCATGGAGGAAGACATTTATAAGATTATGAACTGTGAGGTGCACGTGTTTGGTTGAGTCTGTTTGATTGCGACATGACAAAGGCGTCTAGGAGGGTAATGGTGTCTCCAGTGGCACTGTCGCCCTGCAGTCTTGGGACAAACATGTCCATCACCGTAGCTCACCTCTCTAAAGTAACAGGCAGTCATAAACAACACTAGGGCTGAGATCAACAGCTCAAACTTTCTGATATGCAGGAAGTTACAATTGCATTGAGAAAATGAGAGTAATCAATAATAAGGCAAAGTCAAATCAAATTATTGTCAAGTTTATTTATTTTAATTTGTTTTAAATCAGTTTACGCCACTAGAATTACTCAAAATCAATAGAAAATAGATTCGAGATAAAATTCAACTTGTGATACAATAAAAAAAATGGCGATATATTTAGAAGTTCACATGTTTTTTTTTCTGCCCTATACAGTGGATACAATTGTCAAAAAAAAAATACATCTTTAATAATGGTTGATATAGATATATCGATATTAACGGTATATTGAAAATTTTAGTATGGTCAATATTGAGTTTAAGATTTTGATACGATATATACTGTATCGATACTGAAAGTTGAGTATAAACGATATGAAATTTATACCATATTGAAAATTCGATATATCAAAGTTTCGGTATATCGAATTTTTGGTATGGTATCGATATATATTTGTTTTATATCAAAATTTTTGGTATAATATACAATATCATATAAAAAAATTTGGTACGGTATACCATCCCTATTGTTCAGCCTTGATAAAAACAATTTTGTCTAAACTGGAATTTGATGTAGAGCAAAGGTTGTTTCTATCACTACACATCAAAACAATACATAACTTGAGCAAGGAACCTTTTCAGGCCAAGGAAATTAGGGCCAACATAAGCAAGAAACCTTTTCCACCTTGGTGTCTACCATTTTTCACAGTCTTCTCTAAGTCAAGTAGCTAAAACAAAGACAAGGATCCCAAATTAACAATGAAATAAAAGTCTCAGGAGGGAAATGACCAAGTGTGACATTAATGAGATTATGTGGCAAAAGGCGATTCACTCGCCCCTAGCGGCCTCACCAATCCGTCCCTAAGCCAACATGGACGAGTTAAATCACGGATGACTACTATCCATTAGTGCAAGTTGTCAAGGCATGGGGGAAGACATGCTTGGACATGCCGAGTTTCGAGACATTAACAACATTATGAATTGTGAGGCGCAAGTGTTTGGTTGAGTCTGTTTGATTGTGGCATGACAAGGGCTCCTTGGACGGTAATAGTGTCTCTCGTGGTGTTGTTACCTTGCAGTCTTGGGACAAACAAACCCTTCATCACAGTAACTCACCTCCCCAAAGTAACAGGTTGTCATCGAAAAATACTAAGACTGAGATCAACAGTTAAAGTTTTCTGATATGCAGGAAATTACAAATGTAATGAGAAAATGACAGGAAGTAATGAGTAATGAGGCAAAGTCAAATCAAATTGATGTCAAGTTTATTTATTTTAGATTGTTTTAAATTAGCTTACATCACTAGAATTAGTCAAAATCAATATAAAATGATTCCGAGATAAAATTCAACTTGCGATACAATGAAACAAATGACGATATATTTAGAAGTTTGCATGCTTTTATTTTTTTTATGCCCTATACAGTGGATTCGATTGTCAAAAAAAAATAGATCTTCAATAACGGTTGATATAGATATATATCTATATTAATAGTATATCAAAAATTTTAGTATGGTCAGTGATCCGATCCGGTGATAAGGACGGGGGATCCTCGTTGGCGGAAGGTCAACAGCACGTGGAGGTCAAAGGTCAAGAGATTCAACCCTGAGATCGGCCGACCGGATGAAGCGGGCCGACCGACCGGGCGATGCAGTCCGACCGGCCATGAATCCCCCGAACCGAATGAAGACAACCCGAATGGGGGTCGGGTTTCCGATGCTCAAAGTAAAAAGGTTTAAGTGCCAAGCGAGATGTCCGTTCGGCCGGAGCACAAGGCAGCAAAGATAGGCAGGAGCAATCTCATCCGAGCATACGACCTTGGCAGAAGTGCTATGCCCGCCGAGCGGTTGAACCGCTCGGCCCCGGAACAGACAAGAAGCGCAAGAGGACAAAGAAGACAAGAGATAACATCATCCTCGAGACGTCTGCCGCCGACAAACAGCAGGGTTGGCGGCCGAGCCGTACACAAGATCATACGGTGGAAGCTTCCACCGTCACATCCGGGATATGCTCGGACGATTGCGGAATGACGTCAGAGGTACTTTCCTGACACAGGCTCGTTAAGGTATGTTTGGGGAAGCGTGTCCGCATCGGGAAGCGTGCCCGCGCTTCCCCAGGGTCCTATATAAGGACCCCCAGACGTCGACGAAGGTATGCGCAAATCTTTACTGTAGCCACATTACGCTACCTCTCTCGTTGCTTGACTTGAGCGTCGGAGGGTCGTCGCCGGGAAACCCCTACCGGCTCGAATTCTTTGCAGGTTCCCTGGAGATCTACGCCACCAGTCGGAGACAGCGGAGCGTGTCACTTCCCCAGCGCCCGTCGACTCAGCGCTCGGACAGGATTAGTCAGTATCGATATAAGATTTAAGATTTTGGTATGATATACACTGTATCAATATTGAAAGTTGAGTATAAACGATATGAAATTTATATCATATAAAAAATTTGGTATATCGAAGTTTCTGTATACCAAATTTTTAGTACGGTATCGGTATATATTTTTCTTATATCAAAATTTCCGGTACAATATACAATATTGTATAAAAAAATTTGGTACGGTATATCACTTATTGCTTAGCCTTGTCAAAAGCACTCGTGCCCAAATTAAAATTTCCCTTTGGTAGAAGGTAGCGTCTTCCTTGAGAGCACCAGTGTTGAATGTAGAAACAAATTATGCCTAAAAATAGATTTGTTGTGAGGATTATGAACTGTGAAGTGCAAGTGTTTGGTTGAATCTGTTTGCTTACGGCGTGACAAGCGCGCACAGGAGGGAAATGACGTCTCCCTGTAGTCTTGCCCTTCATCACCTCTGCTGCAGGTAACTTCACATAGATCACCTCCCTAAAGTAACAGGAGACCATCAAAAACACTAGAACTGAGATCAACATCTCAAACTTTCCGATCTACAGGAAATTACAATTGCAGTGAGAAAATGAGAGTGAGTAATCAGTAATGAGGCAAAGTCAAATCAAATTGCTGTCAAGTTTATTTATTTTAGATCAGCTTACACCACTAGAATTAGTTAGAATCAATATAAAATGGTTCTGAGATAAAATTCAACTTATGATACAATGAAACAAATGGCGATAGATTTAGAAGTTCGCATGATGTTGTTTGTTTTTTTGCCTTGTATAGTAGATATGGTCGTCAAAAATTACATCTTCAATAACGGTTGATTTAGATATATCGATATAACCATATACCAAAAATTTTGATATAATTGGTATTTAAATCGATATGAGATTTAAGATTTCAGTACGGTATATACTATATCAATATTGAAAGTTGAGTATAAATGATATGAAATTTATACCATATCAAATATTCAATATTTTGAAGTTTTGGTATACCGAATTTTATGTATGGTATCAATAGATATTTTTCTTATATTAAAATATTAGATATAACATACGACATCATATAAAAAAATTTGGTACATTATACAACCCCTAGTGCTTAGTCCTATCAAATTCACTCTCACCCAAACTGAAATTTGATGTTGAGAGCAAAGATTGTTTCTATCACTACACATCAAAACAATACATAAATAAATAAATATAGAATAAATGCACATAATAATCTTGAGATCCCAACACAATAGCTACAGGAGTAGCGATCACTGCTAGCTCTATCACCAACCTGAGGTAAAACTTTACAAATGTAGGGTACTCTGCTTTGTATAGTTCAACCGGGTTGTTCCCTTCATTTATCTATCATGTTAATCCATAGGCTTTGTGAAAGAAAAAAAGTTATAAGTGTCGGTTAGTATCACCCACAATAGCTCGTATTTGTGTTTTGCTCTAGCTTGCAAATCAGTCTCCACTATCTTAAAACAAAGCAAATTAATTGATACATTTCAAAAACAAATATAAAAAAGTTTAGAGAATGAGAAAGATGCTACAGTTTCCAGGATCAAGGTAGGCCAATGAGACAAAGAAATCAAGGCCAACATAAGCAAGGAACATTTTCCACCCTAGTGGCTGCCATTTTTCACAGTCTTTTTTGAGTCAAGTAGCTAAAAGAAGAAGAAGGAACAAAAAGTGATAAATATATGACAAATATCTCTGTAATCCACATGGTGTCAAAGTGCTCAATAGAGGTAAATAAAATAACAAAATTTTGATATACAACACATACTATACTAACATATACCAAACATATATGCCAAAAATTTTGGTGCAACCAGTATTGGAATTGATATGAGATTTAAGATTTTGATATGGTATATACCATACTGATACAAAAAGTTTAGTATAAATGGTATAAATTTATACCATTCAAAAATTCAATATACTGAAGTTCTAGTATATCAGATTTTTAGTATGATATTAGTATATATTTTTATTATACCAAAATTTTTGGTATACTATATGATATCGTATAAAAAATTTTGGCACGATACGACCCCTAGTGCTCAGCCCAGTCAAATGCCCAAACTAGAATATGATGTTGACAGCAAAGGTTATTCGTATCACTACATATCAAAACAATACATAAATAAATAAATTTAGAATAAATGCACATAATAATCTTGAGATCCCAATATGACAACTTCAGATATATTAGCAGCAATTACAATCAGCTCTACGACCAGCCAGAGATAATGCTTCACAAGTAAGATGCTCTACTTTGCATAGTTGAGCTAGGTATTTCCATTCATTATTGATCATATTAATTCATAGATCTTTTGAAAAAATAGAAAGTTATAAGTGCTAATTGTACCTATACTCACCCTTAGATTTACTAACAATGACTAAATAATGAGTTCAAAAATTAGTATCACCCGCAATAGCTCATATATGTGGTTTGCGCCAACTTGCAAATTAGTCTTCACTGTCTTAAAACAAAGCAAATCAATTCATACATTTCAAAGATAAATACAAAAAAGTTTAGAGAATGAGAAAGATGTTACAGTTTCCAAGATCAAGGTATGCCAATAAGAAAAGGAAACAATAGCCAACATGAGAAAAAAAAAAAACCTTTCCCACCTTGACGCTTGTTATTTTTCACAATTTTCTCTAAGTCAATTAGCTAACAGAAGAAGAACAAATAGTGATGACCCTCTAAAAAATATCTCTGTAATCCACGCGGTGTCAGGATGCTCAATAGAGGTAAATAAAATATCAAAAAATTTGATATACCGCACATATCATACCAACATATACCGAACATATTAATATTAACGGTATACCAAAAATTTTGATAAGGTCAGTATCAAAATTGAAATGAGATTTAGGATTTCGGTATGATATATAATGTAATGATACCAAAAATAATAATAAACGGTATGAAACTTATACTATATCAAAAATTTGATAAACCGATGATCTAATCATTGGTTCGATTAGATCTTGAGTCCCTCAGGGTCGATGGAACCCCAAGCAACATTAGTGTCATTCAGAGTTGAGTCCTTTTGGCCTAATCGGATATGCTAGGCGTATAGCCTGACTGGACTCTTAGGTAGAGTGGAGATTGAGTTCTCGAGAGGGTCATCATTTAGAAATTATAAATGGAAAAATAATGAAAAAGGTTTAAATGCCTTTTGGATGATTAAAAGGTACATCTAATGAAGAGGTAGTATGCCTCTTAGGAACGGATACGATCTACATCATCCATTTTGTAATAGATAGATAAGATCTAATTGAACGTAACCAAGAGGTTCTTATACCCTTTTATATGTATAAATAAAGTCCCTCACATACTCATTCATTCATACACTCACTTCCTTCCAAGCAAAGCAAACATTGCATTCTTGCATTGGAGAGTTCAATAAGCTTCCTCGGTTCGGAGGTCTTACGATTTGCAGTGCTGCTATCGCAAGATAATAGTCGTTGTATCTTGGGAGATGATTGCCGTATTGCGTGAGCACCGTGTGCCGAGCAAATTCGTCTTAAAGAGATAGAGTCTAACTCTAGCTTCGACTTAGCCGAAAACGGTGGTATACTATCATTCTGCTTGCACTCAGTTTGCATCAACAATAAATGACACAACATGTTTAAGACGAATTTTCTTCGTGCAAATTGATAGCTGGAATCAACGACATTCCAACATCCGTTCCAATCGGAGAGAAGCCGGAAAAGTTCGACGGAGCCGACTTCAAAAGATGACAGCAGAAGATGTTGTTCTACCTAACAACATTAAACTTCGTACGATTTTTGCATGAAGACCCGCCAGCCGCTACGGAAGGTAATTCCGATAGTAAGGTTGCATGTGATGCGTGGTTGCACGGAGATTTCCTGTGTCGTAACTATTAGTGCGGTTAGCACTAACAGTCTAACTCAGGTTTTGATGAATGATAAATCAGGTTAAGTTAGGTTTGTCGTTGTCTAATACTCTAATCGAGTGTGCAGGCGAAGTCCAGACAGGTCGACGGGCTGACCTGATGTCTGGCACGAAGTCCAAGCGGGTCGACGGGCTGACCGGACGCTTGGCACGAAGTCCAAATGGGTCGACGGGCTGACCAGACGCTTGGCATGAAGTCCAGCTAAGTCGACGGGCTGACCGGATAGCTGGCGAGAAGTCCAGATAGGTCGAAGAGCTAATTGGACGTCTGGCAGGTGAGTAAAGGTAAGTCACTAGAAGGGAGTGACTGTAAGGATGTATTCCCGGAAAGGAAACATTAGGCGTCGATCCGGCTTAGATCCATTTCGGACATCTAAGTCGAGATCGTGACTAGATTCCGGTCTCGGAAAGACAGAATCTAAGTCATACTCTTGATATTGAATTTATAAACTGTGCTAACACTTAATTTTGTAGGAATCATATTATATACTTGTCTCGGACTAACCTTGTTTTCCAAATCAATTTTAAAATGATTTTAAACCTTTTAATTTAGGACCATAATCTTAGGGCTAAATGTACATGACTTGTACATAAGCTTTCCCTATGATCCCCAATTTCTTGAATTAGGCTCATCTAGGTACAAGAACTATGCACCTTGATCCTAACTCATGATCCTAATATCTCACACACATCTAAAGTGTATCAAACACATCCAAGTCAATTTTGATGTGAGATATGGGTTTAGGTTATCTTAGGCTAAGTTCTCATGCATTTGCTAAACTACACTTTGATCTCAATATCAAAATGTGTTTTTATCCTTAAATCAAATTCATTGATTATTAATGCAAGAGATGATGACATGGCATGAAATAATATCATAAATAAAAGCATGTGCCAATGTCATGATGTCATGGCATAAAGTATGAAACTTAACTAAAGCATGACATATAAATAACCTAAGCATTATCATGACATTTCAAATGATCATAAATTAAATATGATGTCATGACATGACATATGGCAAACAATCATGGTAAGTTAGCACAAATGAAATACCTAGATTACCTATCTAAGTATCCTTAATCACTTAGCTAATTTAACATCTAATCCTAGATTGCCCTTATATCCCTAAGAGAAACCAAAATCCCAATTATGGTATTTCTCTAGGTTTTCCTCAAATTGTGCCACTTAAGATTAAAAATGATATTTCCACCATTAGGCACGTTTAACTCTTCAAGGAGTAACTAGTAATTCTATTTCATTTTCAAAGGTTAACAAAACCTTGAAAATGCTCCTTGAGTGTCAATTTCCTCAAAGTTGGGCTAACTACCCTTCTAAGCGGAGTTGACACTCTCTAACCCATCTATGAGATAGAGAGGATGCTCCTAGGAACCCAATACCTATTTGAGCTCATTGGGTTCACTAAATATTCACTAGGGATTACTTCCCTAGCAACCCTCCTAATGACCCTCTTAGGCTTTAAAGCCTTGGTCATTTGAGACTCATCAAGATCAATTCTAGGGGTGACTCCCCTTGTGACCTTGGTGATGGTCTTCCTAGCTCTAGGTTTTGTTCCATACTCGAATGGAACACTATGATAAGTGGGCTTGGCCACTTGGGACTTAGGTTTGTGACCCAAACCTTTCTTGTCCTTGGACATTGGTTTTTGACCCCTAGACTCTAGAGTCAAATCCTTAAGAGCCTTTTCTAAGGAGTCAAGTCTTGACCTCAAGACTTGATTTTCCTTTTCTAATACCTCAAGTTTTGATTTGTCATTCTTTCTTGAGGTGTTCCTAGGCATATGTCTAGTTCTTTTGGGGCTTCTACCTAGGTTTTCCTTAACCTTAGATGAGTTATTTCTAGGGTTGACATTTCTAGAGTTGTCCTTATTCAAGCTAACATGTTTAGCACCTAAGCACATATATTGATTTCTATAATTAACATGCTTATCATTATTAGCAATTGCAATCAAACTACTAGCATGTGTTCTATTTGAATTGCAAAAGTGAGCCTTAGAGATTACCTTAGGGTTTGCCTTAGCTCCCCCTATCGATGTGCTCGTCTTCTTGTCCTTGTGAGGTTGCCTCCCCCTCGGACATTGGCTCCGATAATGTCCCCTTCGCTTGCATTGGAAGCACACCACGTGCTCCTTGTTCTTGCGTATCGGGACTCCGGCTTCCTTGATCTTGGGCGCCGGTGGAGTCTTTCTAACCCTCTTTGGACATTTACTCTTGTAATGTCCAAATTCTCTACACTCAAAGCACATTATGTGTAATTTGCTAGAAATTAAAATGCTTGAGTTACCTAGGTTTGAGGATGGATGAAAGCTCTCTTCTTCATCCCTTCCGGAGGTAGAAGCTTCTTCTTCTTGCTCCGTACTTGAGGAAGAACTCTCCTCTTCTTCTTTAGATGTTGAGTGGCCCTCAACTTCTAAATTCACATCTCCATGAAGTGAGCTACTTAGCTCACTTGACTCCTCTTCATTACTTGAAGTGGAGCTCCCCTCATGGAACTTAGCCAAATTGTTCCACAATTCCTTGGCATTGTTGTAACCACCTATCTTACACAATATATCGTTAGGTAATGAGAATTCAAATATTTTCATTACCTCGTCGTTGACTAGGGATTGGTGGACTTGTTCCTTGGTCCACTTCTTCTTCTCTAGGGTTTCTCCTTTCTTGTCCATCGGAGGCTTGAACCCTAATTGAACACAACTCCAATTTTCAAGGTTAGTCATAAGAAAATATTTCATTCTTACCTTCCAAAACGCGAAGTCGTCGCAATCGTAGAAAGGTGGAATTGTGATGTCTTCTCCGAGTTGATCCATCTCTAGCTCGTGCTCCCCCGGGTGTTGATCCAACGAAGAGCGACCTTGCTCTGATACCACTTGTTAGGATCCTTTGTACGGCTAGAGAGGGGGTGTGAATAGCCGACCCCAATCTTTCGCGTTTCTTCCTACGATTAGGTTAGTGCAGCGGAAATACAACGTAGAAAGAAAACAGGAGAAGAAAGACAAACCATATAACGAGGTTCGGAGATGATACTCCTACTCCTCGGCGTGTCCGTAAGGTGGACGAGCCCTGTCAATCCGTCGGTGGATGAATCCCCGGAAACCCGGCTAAAATATACTCCTTCTGGGTGGAGAAACCTCGCCACAAAATCTTGCAACAGCAAGCAAAGAGTACACGAGATACAACAAGAAATACAAGACAATATGAATCAACAACACTAGCTTGCCTTCTCGTTGTCGACTGAAGTCCCAGATGAAGCAACAACTTCACGGACGGATGCCAACAAGCAACTCAGCAGCAGCTGATCCAGTCGTGGAATGAAGCTCACGCGAAGCTTTCGGAAGAACTCAACAGAGCTCTTATCGCAGCCCACAAATCTTTAGTAGAAGGGAGGAAAGAAGGAAGAAGAAGCACAGAAGATGCCCTCGATCCTTTATACCTGTGAAGGAGAAACATCGAAGAAACTAGCCGTTGCGTCGCAACGGCTAGAACCCTGATCGGTCTGTGGACCGATCAGGCAACATCCTGATCGGTCTGCAGACCGATCAGGAAAGAAGCCTTCGCTTCTGTTCCGTCCCTGATCGGGTCCGTAGACCGATCAGGCTTCTTGCTAGTTTGCCACTGATCTTCTTCTGATCGGTCTCCAGACCGATCAGATAACCATCAGTAGCATACTGATCGGTCACCAGACCGATCAGATGAGCCATGTATCATTGGATCGGTCTGCAGCCCGATCCAAACTTCTCAGCCCTAAACCTAAGGCTTCCATACCAACATCCGGTCAACCTTGACCTGTTGGTACATCATCCCTAGCATTTGGTCACTCCCTTGACCTGCTAGCACTCCCCGCTAAGTGTCCGGTCAATCCTTTTGACCCACTTAGACTTTTCCCACCAGATGTCCGATTACCCTTGATCCATCTGGATTTTTGCCTTGCCCGGCTTCACTCACCAGGACTTTCCACACTGCCTAACATCCCAGTTAGGACTTTCCCACTGCCTGACTTCACTCACCAGGACTTTCCAACTGCCTAACATCCCAGTTAGGACTTTCCCACTGCCTGGCTTCACTCACCAGGACTTTCCAACTGCCTAACATCCCAGTTAGGACTTTCTCATTCACCTAGCTTCACTCACTAGGATTTTCACCTGGCTTCACTCACCAGGATTTTCCCGAATGCCTGGCTTCACTCACCAGGACTTTCACCTTCACCTAGCTTCACTCACTAGGATTTTCACCTGGCTTCACTCACCAGGATTTCCCGACTGCCTGGCTTCACTCACCAGGACTTTCACCTTCACCTAGCTTCACTCACTAGGATTTTCACCGGCCCACTCCCTGTTTGGACTGGCTTCACTCACCAGGACTTTTCCCGTGCCAAACTCCCTGTTTGGACTTTCCCCGTGCCAAGCCTCCATACTTGGACTTTCCGCGTGCCAAGCTCCTGCTTGGACTTTTCCCCGTGCCAAGTCTCCGTACTTGGACTTTTCCAATGCCAAGTCTCCATACTTGGACTTTTCGCGTGCCAAGCTCCCTGCTTGGACTTTTCCCGAATCAGGTCAACCAAGTCAACCTTGACTTACAGTTGCACCAATAATCTCCCAAACATCTATTCTTGTCCTATATCAAGAATAGAACTCTCTCACGAGTGTCAAACATCAACATGCAACTCAACTAGGTCAACCTTGACCTAAGGTTGCACCGACAATCTTCCCAAGTCAAACATCAAAATACAACTCGAGTCAAGTCACCTCGAGTCGGGTCAACCAGGTCAACCTTGACCTAAGGTTGCACCAACACATACTAGAGGAGGTAAAAAGTATTTTATTACTTTTATCGATGACTATACGAGATTCTGTTATGTCTTTCTTTTAAGAAGTAAAGATGAAGCCTTAGAAGCTTTCAGAACCTATAAAACAGAAGTTGAAAATCAATTTGATAAACGAATTAAAATAATTCGTAGCGATAGAGGAGGAGAATATGATGCATCGTTTGATGAGTTTTGTTCAGAATCTAGTATTATCCATCAAACAACGACGTCTTACTCGCCTCAATCAAATGGTATTGGCGAATGTAAAAATCGGACACTAAAAAAATGATGAATGCCTTGTCGATAAATTAAGGCTTACCCTATAACTTGTTTAGGGGGGGGGGGGGGGGCTATACTATCAGCAGACCACATTCTCAACAAAATCCCTCACAAGAAAAATAATAAAACACCATATGAATTATGGAAAGGCCGCGAGCGATCGTATAAATACCTAAAGGTATGGGGGGTGCTTAGCAAAGGTCGAAGTACCTAAGCCAAAACAAGTAAAGATCGAACCTAAAACATTCGATGCGATATTTGTCGGATATGCCCATAACAGTAGTGCATATCGATTCATAGTTCACAAGTTAAACATTCCTGATATTCATGTGGGAACAACCATAGAATTTCGGAATGCAATATTCTTTGAAAACATATTCCCAAATAAGAATAGAAACGTTCAAAGTGATAACAACGGAAGTTCTAATGAAAATGACGTTTCTGAACTTAGTTGTTGTAAAAAGGACTATTGATAATCAAAGCGTAGAGCTACGTCGGAGCAAATGAGCTAGAGTTGAGAAATTGTTCGGGTCAAATTTCATGACTTTTATGTTAGAAATGGACCCAAGAACATTAAGCGAAGCTCTCTCTATTCCAGACACCCTAATGTGGAAAGAAGTCGGCAATAGTGAAATCGAGTCCATCATGAATAATCATACTTGGGAACTAGTAGACCTTTTTTCTGGTACCAAACCATTAGGTTGTAAGTGGATATTAAAACGCAAGTATAAAACTGATGGATCAATAGATAAGTATAAAGCCTGACTTGTAGTCAAAGGGTACAGGCAAAAGGAAGGTCTTGACTACTTTGATACCTACTCACTGGTAATAAGGATTACATCCATACGATTGCTGATAGCCATTGTAACACTGTATGACCTTGGAATACACCAAATGGATGTTAAGACTGAGTTCTTAAATGGTGAGTTGGAAGAAGAAATCTATATGGAGTAACCAGAGGGGTTCGTAGCTCCAAAAAAAGAGGAAAAAGTGTGTCAACTTGTTAAGTCGTTGTACAGATTTAAACAAGTGTCTAAACAATGACACGAAAAATTTGACAAAATAATGTTGTCAATCGAATTCAAAATAAATGAATGTGACAAATACATTTATGTCAAAACCACACCTTAATGTCATGTAATGATCTGTCTATACGTAGACGACATACTTATAATGAGCAGTAATCATGAGGTAATCATGAGTACAAAGAAAATGTTGACCAAGAATTTCGATATGAAAGACATGGATCTAGCAGATGTTATATTGGGAATTAAAATTCTCAGGACATCCAATGGGATAGTTTTGACATAATCCCATTATGTAGAGTCATTATTGAAAATGTTCAATGCGAACGATCTTTCTACAGTGAAAACACCTATGGATCTAAGTCAACACTTAGCGAAAAATCATGGTGAGTCCATATCGCAATTGGAATATTATCGGATAATAGGCAGCTTGATGCATCTCACAAACTGCACACGTCCAGATATTGCTTGTACAATCAACAAGCTGAGTCGTTTTACGAGTAATCCAAACGACATCCATTGGAAAATATTGATGCGAGTTTTTAGATATTTGAAATATAGTATGAACTATGAATTATATTACGAAAAGTATCATGCTGTCTTAGAGGGATATTGTGATGCTAATTGGATATCAGATACAAAAAATTCAAATTCACTAGTGGGTATGTATTCACAATCGGTGGAGGAGACTTATGAATTCAAGATGGTATCCATGGCCAAAACGGAACGAACCATGAGAACCCAAAGTAAGTGAGATAAATCTTTGTGTGAGTGTTATTGTCTTAGTATACACAAATAGCTGAGCAGTTAAAGACATCACGTTCACCGCGCAACCTAGTATGCTCGATAACATTCCACTACGGAAGGTTCAAATCCACAAGCTACCTCTCCCGATGCATTGACTTATCAATTGAACTCTCCTTGGGTGATAACATGCATGCATTAATTTTCATTTATGTGGGAAATTGTTAAAAATTATAAATGAAAAAATAAGCAAAAAGGTTTATATGCCTTTTGGATGATTAAAGGGTGCATCTAATGAAGAGGTAGTATGCCTCTTAGGAAAGGATGCGATCTACATCATCCATTTTGAAATGTATGGATGAGATCTAATTGAACCAGGAGGTTCTTATACCCTTTCATATGTATAAATAAAGTCCCTCATATATTCATTCATTCATACACTCACTTCCTTCCAAGCAAAGCAAGGATTACATTCTTGCATTAGAAAGTTCAAGAAGCTTCCTCGGTTCGGAGGTTTTGCGATTTGCAGTGCTGCTATCTCAAGATAAAAGTCGTTATATCTTGGGAGACGATTGCCGTATTTCGTGAATACCGTGTGCGGAGCAAATTCGTCTTAAAGAGATAGAGTCTAACTCCAACTCCGACTTAGTCGAAAATGATGGTATACCATCATTCTGTTTGCATTCAGTTTGCATCAGTAATAAAGGACTCAACAAGATTTTCATGATGGAATTCTTGACTGCATTGTCTCAGAAGCTGAGGAGGACTTAAAAGAGACGATAACTTTAGCCACTGGAGAAAAGAAGGATTGCCTATTTGCCTGGGTTTTACCGAAGCAACTGAACGTGCACAAAGAGGATACAAGCAAAGAGCTTTTGGAATGGGGATCAAGATCATTATTTGCAAACAGTCGCCCTCCGAACACATGACAGTAGAAAAATGGCACCGTAAGAATTGAGAAGGAATTTTTCCTCTTGGCTTTGTGACTGAGCTTTTTTTAGGGTCATTCTCAAGCTATCTAACACTCTAAGACGATCGAGACATGAAATAATACACTAGTTCAGCTCAGAAATGATTTGATTATGTACATTTTATAAGTAGGTTCGGTTGGATGAATAAGCTCAATCTAACAACATTTAATGATAGAATCTATATTATTCATAAAAGAATTATTAGTTAAAATCAATCTCCATAAAATAGATATTTGAATTCATTGTTCTAATCTTCTCCTATCTATAATGGAGTTGCTCGTATTGACAAATAACGTGAAGAAACAAAGATATCTTAGAATCATACAATGGTTTTACTATATATTTTTTTTAGAAATGATAATTGCATATGTAAAAGACAATGATTTGGCAAGAATCCAAAAAGATGAAGGCTAATAGAATATTCTCTATTTTCTCGCCCTTCACATGTATAACATATTTGTTATTAAATTATTAAATTGTTTTGATTAAAAACGACATTGACGGAAAGGACACATAATTTTGCTTTTATTTTCTAGACTTAACTTCTACTCAAATTACGGTGAAATATATATATTGGCAACAAAAATATTTTTTTATTTCGATTAAATTGTATTTTACTTTCTTTAGGAAATGTTAAATTAATTAAATTTAATCAAACATTTGACATGCGGACCACATGTGCTTCAGCGGCGAAGCGAATCCATCGTCGGGCCCATTTTAGTGCTGCTGCAAGTGATTGTACAGGAGGTAATCAAACTAAATTAAACCAAATCTCAAATGAATTAAATCGTTAAAATAAATTATACAAATTTAATTTAATTTTTTTTATTAGCTTGAGTTGGGTTCAAACTTGATTGGTGTAGATTCTATTAAACTTTTAATTTGAGTTTATTTGATTGTTGGAACTTTTTACCTTTTTAAATTAATTTGATTAATTATTAAACTTATAATACAATTTTATTTATATATTTATTTTTTTTAAATAAAAATATATAAAAAATTAATTGAGTGTTAAATAATAAAGTTCTAGTAATATTTGTTTAAATGCTATAACAAGATTAAAAAATTAAAAAGGTTATTAAGTTCTAATAATACGATTTTTAAAAATTATATAATATTTTTTGCTACTCAATAAACTTTTATCTAAAATTTAGGAGAGCCCTAAAAAAGTTAGTAAAATCAAAGCGTAGTATCTAAGATAAGGGTTCTGTTATGTGTTTCTTTTAAGAAGTAAAGATGAAGTCTTGGAAGCTTTCAGAATCTATAAAACAGAAGTTGAAAATCAATTTGATAAACGAATTAAAATAATTCGTAGCGATAGAGGAGGAGAATATGATGCATCGTTTGATGAGTTTTGTTCAGAATCTAGCATTATCCATTAAACAACGACGTCTTACTCGCCTCATTCAAATGGTGTTGCCGAATGTAAAAATCGGATACTAAAAAAATGATGAATGCATTGTTGATAAATTCAGGCTTACCCTAGAACTTGGGGGGGGAGCTATACTATCAGCAAACCACATTCTCAACAAAATCTCTTACAAGAAAAATGATAAAACACCATATGAACTATGGAAAGGCCGCGAGCGATCGTACAAATACCTAAAGGTATGGGGGGGGGGGGTGCTTAGCAAAGGTCGAAGTACCTAAGCCAAAACAAGTAAAGATCGAACCTAAAACATTCGATGCGATATTTGTCGGATATGCCCATAGCAGTAGTGCATATCGATTCATAGTTCACAAGTCAAACATTCCTGATATTCATGTGGAAACAACCATAGAATCTCGGAATGCGATATTCTTTGAAAACATATTCTCAAATAAGAATGGAAACGTTCAAAGTGATAACAACGGAAGTTCTAATGAAAATGACGTTTCTGAACTTAGTTGTTGTAAAAGGACTATTGATAATCAAAGCGTAGAGCTACGTTGGAGCAAACGAGCTAGAGTTGAGAAATTGTTCGGGCCAGACTTCATAACTTTTTTGTTAGAAATGAACCCAAGAACATTAAGCGAAACTTTCTCTATTCCCGACACCCTAATGTGGAAAGAAGTCGTCAATAGTGAAATCGATTCCATCATGAATGATCATACTTGGGAACTAGTAGACCTTCTTTCTGGTACCAAACCATTAGGTTGTAAGTGGATATTAAAACGCAAGTATAAAACTGATGGATCAATTGATAAGTATAAGGTCTGACTTGTAGCCAAAGGGTACAAGCCAAAGGAAGGTCTTGACTACTTTGATACCTACTCACTAGTGACAATGATTACATCCATACGATTGCTGATACCCATCGCAGCACTGTATGATCTTGAAATACACCAAATGGATGTTAAGACTGTGTTCTTAAATGGTGAGTTGGAAGAAGAAATCTATATGGAGTAACCTGAGGGGTTCATAGCTCCAGGAAAAGAGTAAAAGGTGTGTCGACTTGTTAAGTCGTTGTACAGACTTAAACAAGCATCTAAACAATGACACGAAAAATTTGACAAAATAATGTTGTCAATCAAATTCAAAATAAATGAATGTGACAAATACATTTATGTCAAAACCACACCTGAATGTCATGTAATGATCTGTCTATACGTAGACGACATACTTATAATGAACAGTAATCATGAGTACAAAGAAAATGTTGACCAAGAATTTCGATATGAAAGACATGGGTCTAGCAGATGTTATATTGGAAATTAAAATTCTCAGGACATCCGATGGGATAGTTTTGACATAATCCCATTATGTAGAGTCATTATTGAAAATGTTCAATGCGAACGATCTCTCTACAGTGAAAACACCTATGGATCTAAGTCAACACTTAGCGAAAAATCATGGTGAGTCCATATCGCAATTGGAATATTATCGGATAATAGGCAGCTTAATGTATCTCACAAACTGCACACGTCCGGATATTGCCTGTACAGTCAACAAGCTGAGTCGTTTTACGAGTAATCCAAACGACATCCATTGGAAAATATTGATGCGAGTTCTTAGATATTTGAAATATACTATGAACTATGGATTATATTACGAAAAGTATTGTGCTATCTTAGAGGGATATTGTGATGCTAATTGGATATCAGATACAAAAGATTCCAAATTCACTAGTGGGTATGTATTCACAATCGGTGGAGGAGCGGTATCTTGGAAATTCACAAAGCAGACATGCATAGCTCGGTCAACTATGAAATTCGAGTTTATAGCATTAGACAAAACAGCTAAAGAAGCTAAATGACTACGAAATTTCTTGGAAGATATTCAGAGCTGGACGAAACCTATGCCTACCGTATTTATACACTGTGATAGTCAATCGGCGATTGGAAGGGCATATAGTAGTATGTATAATGGTAAGTCTCGACATATACATCGTAGACACAATACCATTAGGCAGTTGATCTCGAACGGAGTGATTGCAATCAACTATGTCAAGTCCAAAGATAATTTGGCAGATCCTCTTACGAAGGGGCTAAGTCGAGATCAAGTATACTGCTCATCGAGAGAAATAAGATTAAAAATCTACAACTAAAAACGACTGTAGCGATAACTCAACCTTGTTGACTGGAGATCCCAATATCTTGGTTCAATGAGACAACGAAGTTACATAAGTTGTGTTACAACATATGAGATATATTATCATTATCTCTATCCCAATTCTACGATGAACTTGTGTTGTCCTACCACATGTAGTGAGGTTAATTTTATGCTTTTAATGACTTATATATCTTTATAAGGTGAAGTATGGTAGGATACTCTTGATAGAAGTGACAACTATGTGAGTGCGAAAACTGACCGTTTCAATGAAATACTCATGAATTCAAGATGGTATCCATGGCCAAAACGGAACCAACCATGAGAACTCAAAATAAGTGAGATAAATCTTTGTGTGAGTGTTATTGTCTTAGTATACACAAACATCTGAGCAGTTAAAGACGTTCACCGCGCAGCCTAGTATGCTCGATAACATTCCACTACGGAAGGTTCAAAGCCATAAGCTACCTCTCCCGATGCATTGACTTATCGATTGAACTCTCCTTGGGTGATAACATGCATGCATTAATTTTCATTTATGTAGGAAATTGTTAAAAATTATAAATGGAAAAATAAGCAAAAAGGTTTATATGCCTTTTGGATGATTAAAGGGTGCATCTAATGAAGAGGTAGTATGCCTCTTAGGAAAGGATGTGATCTACATCATCCATTTTGAAATGTATGGATGAGATCTAATTGAACCAAGAGATTTTTATACCCTTTCATATGTATAAATAAAGTCCCTCATATACTTATTCATTCATACACTCACTTCCTTCCAAGCAAAGCAAGGATTACATTCTTGCATTGGAAAGTTCAAAAAGCTTCCTCAGTTCGGAGGTTTTGCGATTTGCAGTGCTGCTATCGTAAGATAAAAGTCATTGTATCTTGGGAGACGATTGTCGTATTCCGTGAATACCATGTGCGGAGCAAATTCGTCTTAAAGAGATAGAGTCTAACTCCAGCTTCGACTTAGTCGAAAATGATGGTATACCATCATTCTGTTTGCATTCAGTTTGCATCAGCAATAAAGGACTCAACAAGATTTTCATGGTGGAATTCTTGACTACATTGTCTCAGAAGCTGAGGAGGAATTAGAAGAGGTGATAACTACAGCCACGGGAGAAAAGAAGGATTGCCTATTTGTTTGGGTTTTATCGAAGCAACTAAATGTGCACAAAGAGGATACAAGCAAAGAGCTTTTGGAATGGGGATCAAATCATTATTTGCAAACAGTCGCCCTCTGAACACATGACAGTAGAAAAATAGCACTGTAAGAACTGACAAGGAATTTTTCCTCTTTGCTTTGTGACTGAGCTTTTTTTAGGGCCATTCTCAAGCTATCTAACACTCTAAGACGATCGAGACATGAAATAATACACTAGTTCAACTCAGAAATGATTTGATTATGTACATTTTATAAGTAGGCTCTGTTGGATGAATAAGCTCAATCTAACAACATTTAATGATAGAATCTATATTATTCATAAAAGAATTATTAGTTAAAATCAATCTCCATAAAAATACATATTTGAATTCATTGTTCTAATATAATGGAATTGCTCGTATTGACAAATAATGTGAAGAAACAAAGATATCTTAGAATCATGCAATGATTTTACTATATATATTTTTTAGAAATGATAATTGCATATGTAAAAGATAATGATTAGGCAAGAATCCAAAAAGATGAAGGGTAGTAGAATATTCTCTATTTTCTCGCCCTTCACATGTATAACATATTTGTTATTAAATTATTAAATCGTTTTGATTAAAAACGACATTGACGGAAAGGACACATAATTTTGCTTTTATTTTCTAGACTTAACTTCTACTCAAATTACGGTGAAATATATATATTGGCAACAAAAATATTTTTTTATTTCGATTAAATTGTATTTTACTTTCTTTAGGAAATGTTAAATTAATTAAATTTAATCAAACATTTGACATGCGGACCACATGTGCTTCAGCGGCGAAGCGAATCCATCGTCGGCCCATTTTAGTGCTGCTGCAAGTGATTGTAAAGGAGGTAATCAAACTAAATTAAATCAAATCTGAAATGAATTAAATCGTTAAAATAAATTATACTAATTTAATTTAATTTTTTTTATTAGCTTGAGTTGGGTTCAAACTTGATTGGTGTAGATTCTATTAAACTTTTAATTTGAGTTTATTTGATTGTTGGAACTTTTTACCTTTTTAAATTTATTTGATTAATTATTAAACTTATAATACAATTTTATTTATATATTTATTTTTTTAAAATAAAAAAATATAAAAAATTAATTGAGTGTTAAAAAATAAAGTTCTAGTGATATTTGTTTAAATGCTATAAAAATATTAAAAAATTAAAAAGGTTATTAAGTTCTAATAATACGATTTTTAAAAATTATATAATATTTTTTGCTACTCAATCAACTTTTATCTAAAATTTAGGAGAGCCCTAAAAAAGTTATTAAAAAAGGTGATATATATATGATATTTTTGTTATCAATTAAGCAGTAAAACATCTAAAAATTGGAAGAAAAAAAATATGATGCATTTTATTATTATTTAGAACTCTTATGATTTTTAAGAAGTAATATACTATATTGTTATTTTAACTTGTACAAAGGATTTAAATTGTTCCTAACTAAAAAATAACATGCACGCATCACATTTTTTATTTTTTTTAATGGCAAATCTATCTAAGCTAAGGGTAATTTAAAAAATAAATAAATAAATGACGCTAATAGAACAAAGCCTAGCAGTATATTTAGAAGCTTCTTAATGGTTATTGCCCAATCAAATGGTCCTACTTTGGTAGGACAATATAATTTATCTTTAGGCATGCAGTGGATTGACAGGCCAAAATCCGTGAACTGAAAAAAAGCTTCGCAAAGGCCATTTAAAAAGCCCTTGATAGGAAACATGATGGTTCATGGGTTTAACAGAAAACAAAACAATGACAAGGGTACGGATATCCTACTGATCTGTACTCTACTTTCTAAGCCGAGGGCAACTTTTCCCATTTTTTTTTTTTACTTGAGACATGAGGCACGTGAGAGAATAAGTATGATCAAGATTCTCCACCGATCTTTTCCATCATCAAGGTTACTTTTTATAATTATTAAATTTACTCGGATCTAACTGGTATGAATTATGAAAGTGGCATTTATGGGAAAAGTTAAAGAAATATAACATGTAATTGTTCTTAATTTGTGAAGTCATATTTCAACCTTAATTTAAAGCCCCTCCTAGTACGAGAGGTTCGCAGACCCTTAGCTCGATTGGATCAAAACGATGCCTCATTATTAGAGCACATTAATTACACTTTCCCACACCCTCACTCATCGCTAGCTAGCTTGTGAAGCCCATTAATAACATCTCATCTCGGTTGCCAAATCCACTTTAATTAATGCAAATGGACGGCATTCATCGTATCCTTCTTTTACCTTTTTGCCGAGTCGATGAATGAGAGGTCAGTTAATGCATCCATCAAAAGTCCATCTCGTTCGCTAGCCACTAAAATCGACGACGACGAAGACTTGTATTTGGCATTTGCGCCTTTATAGTAGAGGACGCTATTCCACTTTCATGCTCGACACATTAAATCGGAGGAATAATTGATAGAAGCAATTAATTGACGGCTTGACTTGTGAGGATGCAGGTGAGCTACTAGATTAGTTTTTTGGGCTATTTACCTACCACCTGCTCCGCTTTCTAAAATAGTTTTGTGGGCTATTTACCACCTGCTCCGCTTTCTGAACCCCGGGCCCGGCAATGATGCATTGACAAAGTATCTAAACAACATATGACGATGGGGTGTTTTATATTACCACCTGCTCCTCTATCTAAACCCCGGGGCAATGACGCATTGACAAAGTGTCTAAATAACATATGACGATGATAAGGTAAGTAACGTGGGGCTCTCAAAGTCGGGATTAAGGTTAAGAAAGGCAGATGGTGGCGCGGTCAAAGTTAGGAGGAGTTTACAATCGGTTGGTATGGTCACATGTCGCAGTCAAATGATCTGATCGATCGGACCTTAGGTTCGAGCAAATCTTGAGTTCCTCAAAAATAATGAAATCCCGGGCTATATCAGTGCCACCGAAAAGCCAAGTCTTCTTATCCACTTGGAGTTAACACAGTCACACTCGGAGTTAACATGGTCACATGCCTCGGTCGAGTGTTCCAACCGACCAAACCTACAACCCTACTAGAGAAGCTAGACATGTAGCTCGATTGGATTCTTTGGCCGAGCGGAGGCCGAGTCCTTGAAAGTGATATCGTTCTTTAATTCGACCCGACCTGACTCGACCCTGTCTACAAACGAGGTCATGACTGGGGAACTCAGTCGGCCCGCCAACAAAGCACATTAAGGGTCCACTAACCCAACGACCTAATGTTTCCTTTTGACATTTTGTGTAACGATTGTCAGAGAATCAAGAGAATATTTCCTATACAAGCAGTACGATAGAGGTTTTTACTTTGCGAATTGCAGAAGTGGTGGGCCTATTTTTAGAAGGTGTCCTCTGCATCTAGCTCAAAGCTTTTTTACAGTTAACATTGAAGTCACCTGTCTAATGTACTATCTTCCCTGATTCAGACGAATTAATAATCACAGAAAACAAACCCTTTTCTTACTGGAATCAATCATAACTGTGGTCAATTGCAGCAATCGGTATGATTGGTGGCTGCTACAATCACCCGTGTTGTGGGATGTGATCTGGTTGTGGGCCTCTTGGCCTGGACGATCGTACCTTGAATGTAGTGGCGGATCCAAAAATTTAAGTATGGAGGAATGATTTTTACATGGAATAAGAGACAATATCTTTTATCTCCATCGGTGAAACCCTATAATACTAAGGGTTCCACCGTCGACAAGGAAAGACGACTGCCGATGCTAACCTCCACTGAATTCACCCCTACTTGGATGAGGATGTGATTTTGCGATCGAGTCTAGGTCGAGTCTATAGTAGGCCATAAAATTGCCGTCGTCGGTCATGCCCTGTGACCTACCTGTAATTTTGCGGCCTCTCAGTGGTCATGACGTCATGACTTGAATCTAACTGCGATTTTACAGTCGAGTTCAGGCCGAACAAGGAGGGTCAGAAATTACAGGCGAAGTGCATAAATTGCTAATTAACTAACTGCGAATTAAGGAGGTCATAAACCAGTGATTGTGATTTTGCGACCTCATCACAACGGATAATTGTGGCAATTCGTCGCACTAGTCGAACTGATTATGACGGCTCGTCATGACAACCACCCCCAATTTTGCGGGAGTCCCGGCGGTGACATTGGAAAATAATTTCTTTAACTGTTTTATATATATTTAAAAAAATAAACGCACACTTTATTAAATATAAAAGTTAAGTGTACTGTTTTTTTACATATTTTAAAAAGTTAAGTATACCATATTGCTAAATTAAAATAAAAGGGGCTTTCCATTTTACCAGAATAATCAGGAGCGTTTTTTTGTAATCAAAAGACACTCCATTATTCTAATATATTGTTCCACATTATTATTTTTTAATTACCATCTAGTCCTATATATAACAACAAGATAAATTCGCGTGGTAACCATTATTATTTCGTAACTTCTATGGTCAGTTCGTAACTGTTCTATCAACAAGTTTTAATTAAAATTTATTGTTGGCCCTACACTATTTAAAATTTTAAAATCTTTAACGTTAGTCAACTGCTGATCCAGTCCAAGCCTGTGCTAAAACTGACAAAAATTTTAATAATCGAGTTGTTTTAAAATCTTTAACGTTAGTCAACTGCTGATCCATTCCAAGCCTGTGATAAAACTGACAAAAATTTTAATAATCGAGTTGAGCAGTTGATGGTTGATCATAAAGTTAAATCATATAATTTAACATCCAACATGAGACGATTGATAATATTTTATATTAATTTTTCATCGAAGTATTCATGTTAGATGATCCAAAAGTTTAACATCCAATATAAAAATTTTTTCAAATGAACAATAAGCCTATATGATTATGGTGTAATAGAAGAACGTTAAATTGTCATCTAAATATTTACAGTTTAATTTAACTACTATATATTTATAGAAATTTTTTCTCAAAATGAATATATAATCATAAGATATATTGGACTTTTAATCTATCTATCACAAATATTTCTTGATTTATCTCGATTATTGTTAGAAAATTTTGATGGAGCTGATTATTACCTAGTTAAAAAAATAAATTTAGAAATCCTTTAATATAAAAGTTGGATACTCAAATTAAATATTATAAAATTTTAGCTGCACGTTGCAATAAATTGCTCAAATTTTTATAGCATTGACTTTCTATGAATTTCAAATTTGTATGCATGGCATTGGCAGGATCAGTTATTTTTTTTTAGATATTTTATAAAGTTAAGTATACATTTGCTAAATTACAGATAGTTATTATGTAACATTGTTTTTTGGGGTAAAAATAAAACGGGCTTCCTATTTTATCGGTCGGAATCGTGGTAGAGGCAATTTCTTTTTTTAATTAAAAGGATGTCCATCCTACCAAACCTCCCCTATAACATAAAATTACCATTTCTAATATATTGTTCTCATATTATTTATCTCCAGTCATTCAATTAGTTGTATGAATAAGATCAGTGTAACCGTTATAATTTTATAATTATTATAAGGTGATGTTTTGAAACAATTTTAATATGACATTAATCGATTGCTAATCCAATCTAGGTCTGCTATAAAATCGGACAAAAAAATTTTAATAATCGAGTTGAGCGGTTGATTGCTCATCACAAAATCCAACACTCTAAATTTGCTGGTGAACGAGCGGTAGACTGTTGATAAAATTGGAGATATAATAGAAAATAATTATGTATTTTTTATAAATTTAAAATTTTGATACTCAATTTAAACATTATAAAATTTTAACGGCACGTTGCAATAAATTGCTTAAATTTCTATAACTTTGAGTCTTTGACTGCATATGATTTTCAAATTTGTATGCACACAGGTCGATAAGTGAAAGGACAGTCGGCACGAGAGCGAAGCATGTGGAGCTGAGCCCGAGGAATAGATCCGAGATGGAATGGATTCGAAGGGTGAGACGCCCTTTGAGTAATTATAAAAAACTCGAGGTGGCATTCTGATTTTTGGCTTGTAATCAATCATTCAGGTTCATGCGCAAAGCGACTGTACCTCCTTGTCACTTATTCCTCTCTCTTCCTTTTTATCGTCTTGTGACTCTTGTCCATATAAATCCAACCTAACATTCTTCTCTTGTGTGGTGGAACATTATACATACCTGAAGAGAAAGTGCACCCAATCAAGTTTTAATCGCTCTTGCATTTTATTTTTACATTTAAAAAGAAATTACAATATACAAATGAAAAAATAAATGTTTTCATTGGGTTTTTTTTTTTCGGTCTGAAGAGGGATTGCAATAATGACCCTTTTCCCAGTAAACTAAACACTAGGACGGTGTTTGATAGCATGTAATCTACCTTGTAATGTAATCTAAATTACATTACAAATTTGATTATTTTGTTTGGTTTGATTTAAAAGTTGTAATGTAATGTAATCTGGATTACAAAAGGTAGTGAAGATTTGTAATCTGGATTACAAAGCAAATGCTATGTAATCCGATCACATTACGAGGTCATTGTTTCACCAAAGTTTAAATGCCGAATATACCCCTAGTCTGTTGTCGGCCGCCGCCGGTCGCCGGCTACCGCCGGTCGCCGGCTACCGCCGGTCGCCGGCCGTTGGTTGCCGATGGCTATCGAAAACTCTGACAGAGATGTGGCGACTGCCGATAGAGGTCACAGGATATTTTTATCATTTTATAATAATATGAATTACATTCCTTATAAAAAATAATGGACACCAAACAAAAGAATGTAATCACCTTTGTAATCAAAGATTACATACATTATATTACCAAACGTAGTAATGTAATCAAGATTACATTACATTACATTACAAATTTAATTATATTACAAGCTAGATTACATTACACCCAACTAAACATAGCCTAGGAGAATTAATTTATCATGAGAGATCTCGGACGCTCACATTGTGCCGGTCCGGCCAATGCTAACCCGGCTCCGATCGATTTCAGCATCAGGTCTTTAAATCAAATCCATGGCGTAGTAAATACTAAATAGTGCTGCATGCTTCAGTACAGCTTCGTCATGGAATACTACTTCTCCTCCCTTCCTCCTTCCCTCTTCAGCCGGAGATGGCTTCTCCTCTCCCTCGTCGCCCTCCTCGGCTACCTCTTGCTCTGCTTCACCCTCCACCGCATCTTTCCGGCCCCGAACGTTATAGCCATCGCTTCTTTGTCCTTTCCTCGCCCCCAGGGAGAACTCGACTCGACGCCGTTAGCGCCGGCCCCTTCGGCGGCCCCTCAAGTTAGTCATTTAGCACTGACGGCCAACTTTCCTGGCAACGTCTCCGGCGAGGACAGCGCGGAGGAGAAATGCAACTTGTTCGAAGGGAGGTGGGTCCATGACCCGAGCCGGCACCCGCTCTACCGCTCCCAAAGGTGTCCTTTCCTCAGCGACCAAGTGAGCTGCCAGAAAAGCGGCCGGCCGGACTCTGACTACGAGCGGTGGCGGTGGCAGCCCAACGGCTGTGACTTACCGAGGTCTTAACTAGGACAGTAGCAACGTCAAATTTAATTAGGAATTAATTCTGTCTAATTAAGAGACAATTACGACTAATTTAAATGAATTAAAGGTTTAATGGGACGGAGACGCTGGAGAGGTGGAGGGGGAAGCGGGTGGTGGTGGTGGGCGATTCACTCAACCGGAACATGTGGGAGTCGATGATCTGCATACTCTACTCTGCGGTTCGCCGGAAGCACGTCTACGTCAAGGACCGCAGCGCCGAGCACAAACTCTTCCGAGCCTTGGTATTAAATTTTGTCTGTCTACTTTTGTTTTAAGAAAGGCGCACAAACTCTTCAGAGCCTTGGTATTAAATTTTGTCTGTCTACTTTTGTTTTAAGAAATTAACTTGTTTTTTGTTGAATTATAGGATTACGATTGCACGGTGGAATTCTTTTGGAGTCCGTTCCTGGTGGAGCTGAAGGAGAGGAAGGGAGACCGTGCCAAGATCCTGCATCTCGACAATCTCTCCGCCAGCGCTCGCTTCTGGCGAGGCGCCGACGTCATGGTCTTCAACACCGGCCACTGGTGGACGCACAACGGCAAAATGAGGGCCTGGGACTACTTCCAGCTCAGGGAAGAACTCACGGAGGAGATGGAACCCGCCGAAGCTTTCAACAGAGCCCTCAGAACTTGGGCTCGCTGGGTCGACCGCAACGTCGACCCTCGCCAGACCGCCGTCTTCTTCCGCAGCATCTCGCCAGAGCACAAGAGGTAATTCGGAAAGTTTGAAACACAAAATGCAGAACCGAAATTTGATTTCAATTAATGTGTATGGTGGATTAAACTGCAGGGAGAATTTGCAATGGTGCTACAACCAAACTCGACCCATCTCCGACGACGAGAGGTATGTGTGGCAGTTTCCCAAGTCAATGGTGACGCTGGTAGAGAGGACCCTCCTGAGGATGAGGACGCCAGTGCGTTATCTCAACGTGACGCGGCTGTCGGGGTTCAGACGGGATGCCCACACGGGCGTGTACACTTCGAGGCAGGGGAAGCTCCTGACGCCGGAGCAGAGGAAGGAACCGGAGAGGTTCGCCGACTGTAGCCACTGGTGCTTGCCTGGATTGCCCGACACTTGGAACGAACTCCTCTTTGCCTCCCTCCTGGAAAGCAGCTTAACTACTTCGTGAACAGAGGCTGGTGGATCACAATCCTCGACGGCGTGATTAAAGATTTTAACGGCTCTTCTATATTCTTTTTGAATCTAATTAGCAGCATTAGTTGAATATCAGTCGACGAAGCCGTGGTCAGAATCACTTGCATCTTATCTTAGTTGAACACGAAACGTTACAACAAGATGAAACAAGAGAATGTTCTCTTTAGATATATTACACATGTGGTTGCGTGACTTGCCTCATTCCAGAAGCCATAGTGAACTTTCATTTTCTGGGTATAGACAATTAATGTTGCCAGGTCAACATATTGACGTACCAATTCAATTCATATTCACTTTCTATCCTAATCGAATTATGCTTTGTAATTTAGGTTTGTATAATAGATTAATTTAAACCCACTGGTTAAGAAATTGTTATATGTTTGAAAAAGAAATACTTGAACTGCAAGAAAATAACAGGGTGGAAGTATTCTGAAAACCTGATCCCTTAAGAAATTAATAACTATCATAATCGTGATTTATGCCTTAGAGAAAATTTTCACTTTCACAAATATTCATGACATTTTAGGGTCACTCGTTTTCTCTGCTATTTTCCCATTTTCATCTCTATAAGAGAAGACATGAAATGATGTCCTAGTTCAACTTACAAATGATTTGATTTTGTAAACCAAAAAGTAGTTTCTGTTAGATGAGCAGCTCAGTCTAACAACATTTCTTAGAATCTATATTACTAAAAGCATTATTATTAAAATCATCTCATAAAATAGACATTTAAATTCATTGTTTTAATCATCATCAACTTACTAATAATAGAGTTGTTGGAATTGACAAACATTTTGTATGCAGAAACATCTTATATCGTATGAGATCAAGTGTTCAGATCACACAACACACATAGATATCTTGTAGATGTTATGGCATCCAAGTGATCCTTGAATATGTCCTTAAAACTTTTGTTGCTGTCGATTGCTGCATGAGGTTGAAGTACCACATCGACATCAATGAAACACAGCGCGGATAGATGGGTACAAAATCAAATATATTCACTTTTACCTTAGTCCATTAGCTAGGCTGAAGTACCAAAGGAATGCAGCTAACTCAACAGTGTTGAATCATATTCATCCATATCCATTGAACTCTAACTAAGACTATATGATATAAGTAGTATTCAAATCCATTAGATAGTATTACATTACATTTCATTAATTAGAATTGTCTATATATATATATATATATATATATATATATATGATATCTTGCACATCCGTTCGGTGCATATTCCCGGACGACCCTCACCGGATGCTTGGATATGTGAGGGTTGCCCGAGAGTATACACCGAATGGATGTTTTGGCTAAATTTACCTTATATATATAGAGAGAGAGTTGTTCTACACTGCGGATCATATGTCGTGGACTCGTATGTGTCGCAGTGATTCAGGTGCCTATATTTATTTTTTTTAAATCAATATTTTCTTAAAAGAGGAATACTATATTTCGTGAACATCTAAAATTTTTTTATCTTGAATAATATAACCAAAGAGGAAATACTGAATCCTAAAGAGAAAATCTTATTAGTTTAAACTCATTATAACCTCATCCCTAAATCCTAAAATCTTAAATCCTAAATACATATAATATACTTTGTGAACATATAAAATTTTTAATCTTGAACACTATAACCTAAGAGGGAAGTATAAACCCTAAAGAAAAAATCTTATTGGCTTAAACCCATTATGACCAAACTCCTAAATCCTAAAATCTTAACCCTAAATACATATAATATATCCTAAAACAAAATTAAAAAAAGTTACTAGATGGTACCTGGACTAGGTCGTGCATGAGTGCTTGGATCAATTCTAGGCGCCCCAAGTCAAGTCCGGATGAATTTGCAGTATATATATATAGAGAGAGAAAAAAAAATTAGCCAACACATCCTTACCCTGTACACTCATAGGCGACTGAGTGACAGTCCGGTCGCTCGGATGACCGTCCAGGTGCCCAATTCATTTTTGCCTATCGAGGCTCCCGGACCAGCCTCTGGCACCTAAACTACAACTCAATCGTCTATGAGTATGCAGAATAAAGGTGTGCATACTAAAATTCTCTTTACTAATCTCATCTATCCATCTTAGTATTTCCTATCAAAGAATAAATCAAAATACATTATTAAAATGCAAATTACAACTTCAATCGGCTATAGAAAGACTTCAAAATAGATGTATAACCTCATGTGATCTTCACAATCACTTTAAACCAAGGTAAATATGTCGTGCTCTAGTGTTAAGAGATTGCAAAGAATTAACTAAACTACTGAAAATAAACTTTGCAAGCAAAAGAAGACTTGGAGCAGCCAACAATCAAATGGGATGTTTCTAAAGATAATTGTCATATACAAGTTAAAATCTAGTGACCATCAACACATTATTTCTATTCCAAAAAATGCCCAATAGCAAAAGGTGAGCATCTATTGTCACTGAAACAAAAGTACCAACACAGTATTTTATAATTGTTGTCACTAAGTCTACTTTCTAAAGTCCATAATTGCAAGATTAACTATTGTCACCAAACAAAATGTATTTTTAATTTCTACATCCAATATGACATGATTGCAAGAGAAACTATTGTTCTGAACCAAACACCCAACACAGTATTAATGATTGAGAACCTTGTAGTTTCTAGTTGGGCTCTCAATGCGGACATTTCCTATAAATAATAATAATAAATAAAATTACTAATGCCAAATAAATGAGTTTATACAAAATTATTAAAATACTCTGGCCTAAAATACTTTACCCGATTAAATTTGGTTGTGTATTTAGCATCCATTTTCTTGATATCTCCTTGAATATTTTTAAACTTTTGTTGCATCGAAGTAAAACATTGTCTTTAAATCAAAAGGTAAACTTATAAATAGAATTCACAATGGTGAGACAATTGAAGTTGAATGAAAAGAAATAGAATTACATCTTGTTGTTACACAATAGTACCTCTAAATCTATTTTTAAACGTACATAATTGCATGAGTAACGATTGTCACAAAACAAAATCTACTTTTAATTTCTACATCCAATATGACATGATTGCAAGATAAACTCTTGCTTGCGAACCAAAACACCCAACACAGTATTTTATGATTTCGAACTTTGTAGCTTCTAACTGTGCTCTTGACGAGGACATTTCCTATAAATCCTACTCTTTAATTAATAATTTGACCCTTTAATAATTAATTTTGGTACACCCAAAATTAACTTATGTTAATATTTTTTTTCTTTTTACATTACAAATAATTTTAAAATTTATTAGTAATTTTCTTTGATTGTAAAAAATATGCACTATCATAGTTCTTTTTAGTCTCACATTTTAGGATTGGCAACACCACAAGCGAAGAAATTTCTATACATACTTTTGGTCGGCAGTGTTAGAAAAACACACCTTTCTCGACCTTTTTAGCAAAGACTAGTGAAGTATCTATTTTTATCAATTTAATATTTGATATAAAAAATTAAATAAATTTTTATGAGGGAGAGTCACTATTACATGAGTATGAGGTATCTTTACAAACTCCAATTTATGTGCTTGGACTAGTAATAATAAAAAATCAAATCACTAATATCAAATAAAAGAGTTTATATAAAACTATTAAAATACTATAACCTAAATATAAAATACTTTACCTTGATTAAATCTGGTTGTGAATTTAGCATCCATTAAAAACATTGACCAGAAATTAAAAGATAAACTTATAAATAGAACTAAATAAATGAAGTTTTAATATTGTTATGTAATAAAAATAGAATTAACATTGCACCAATTATGTCTTTTTTGTGACATTGTTTCACTACTTTCATAGTTAGAAAATATTTATCAAATTCTAATAAGAAAAATGTGCCACAAATAAATAATAGATATGAACATTGCAAAGGCAATGCCATTGAGTCTAAATAACGAAGTAGGATGAAGACAAAGTTAAAAGTTAAATCTAATTTTCAAATCAAACTAGGTCAAGATAAAAAAAAACCTGAAAGCGTGCAATTCAATGCCACTTAAATCTGAAATATTATCATGATAATAATTTTATAGTATCTAAAAATTCATCTAAGTAATAAACACCACAATAACTAGCATGATAAAACATATATAGTCTAAATATTTCAATATTACTTATAATAAAGGGATGTATGATTCATTTTCCCAATCAAATACTTGAGACATATGTAGAACCTAATTTGCATTGTTCAGGAAATTATTTATTGTTTGATAAAATTTTATTCTATTTTCTAAAATAATAAAGCAAAATTAACAAAAGATGATGCAAGTCACTATGTCAAGGTTAGACATCTAAAATTTGAATGCCCAAATTCAAGCTTGGTTTAAGGTTAAAACTCCAAATCACACTTGCATTTTTTTTTATTACATCTCATTTCCAAAATTAAATTCTAATGTCCATGTTGGACTAGGGATAAATGGCTACATACATTCAATTAAATTGGTTGCATTTGCTAAAAAAAAATTAATTGCCAAGTATAACATGAATGGTTTATTTGGTAAAGAAATTGTTCTTTGTAAAATTGAATAATTATGATGAAGAAATAAATAGCATATATCAGCAAGTAACTATAACTCAAAATAGATACACTTTGAAGAATGTTGACGATAATGATTGTCAAAAAAATTATTGACACTCTAACGCGTTTCAATATTTACTAAAATTGTTCTCAGAACGTGGCTTAATGGTTAATGCATAAACGTTTACACAATAGAATCTGGTCGATCTTCAGTATTAAATACTGATGATTAAAAGACCTTTCCATGCATTTGATATATGTGTTGATATGGGACCGAGTCGTTGGGGTGCTGGGATAGAAGAGATCTTTTAGTCCATATTTTTGTGGACCAGGAGATGGATCGTAATAAAAATTACGATCGAATCGTGACGGTGATCCGCCTACAATTAATTGTGATTCTTCCTTGGATCCATCATCTTCCTAAGTTATAGTTTGGGTCGGGACGAGTGGTCAGAGGCCGCCTAAAGGCCACCCTCTGCTCTGCGATTAGCAACTTGATCACTTGTCCATCACCGACGACTTTCGGCCATCGTCCTCACTCAAACTATAATTTAGGATGAACGGTGAACCCAGAAAGGGATCGTAATCAATTGTGATCAAATCGTCACCACGATCCGACCATAATTTTATATTATCCATCTTTTAATTCACAAAAATATAAACAAGAAGATCTGATCTTCACTGGCGCGAGCGTTTCCCTTTGCACAATATTTACTAAAATCGTATAAATTACAACTTTTAAATACACAATACTAATGAATAATATTTTTTTCAATCAACTAATTAATATAAGCATTAAGAATCAATCAAATAAAAATTTCATAATTAGCGTGTATAGCATAGTAATTTAAAAAATAGACACAATTATTTGTCATTTAATTAGTTAAACACATCATGACATATATTTACACTTCATATTATATGTATATTCTCCAATTCAAACTTGAATTCTGATACATTAGAATTTTGATAAACCTCAAGCGCCTCCAATCTTTTAACCTGCAAAAATATTACAGCAGAAGTCAATTTGATTAGTAGACAAATTTGGTGCATAGAACCTACCTAAGTCAATGTGTCAACTATGTAAAACTTATTTCCATGGATCTCCACGACTTGCAAGGAGAAAAAGAATACAGCAGAGATGCTAATGGGGCGGATTAGCGACCGGCAAGTATTGACTCTCTTGAAAGTGAATAGCAAGGGTGATATCGGGAATGAAAGAAAGTGAGTGGTGCCTTTGGAGGTATTGGATTGGCACGCAAGGGTGTGATCGTGCAAGTAGGGGTGAACAAAAATTCAATTAAACCAAATAAATACATCGAGCTGACCGAATTTTAAAATTCAGTTCGATTAATTTGATAATTTGTTTTTTTTTTCGCTAAAAATCTATTTTTTTAATTAATTTGGTTCAATTTCAATTCTAAATTTTTTTTATCCAGTTAAATGGAATAAATTAAAATTTAAAAATTGAATGATAAATATCTAAAGGGAAAAAAAATCGATTTTGGTTTTAATTAAATCTCCTATTTTTTTTAAAAAAATAATTAATTCAGTTTTTATCAAATTAGCTTATATTTTATCGGTTCAATTTATTCAGTTTTTATTAGAAAAATTGATTGGTTTGGTTAGTTTGAAATTTTTTTTTGATTAATTCGATTTTTGAATAATTCGGTTCATTTAATTTTAACCAAATACTCACCCCTACGTGCAGGACGAGACTTGATTATGTGAAATCTAGATCGACATTCGATTATTTTATTTCATCCGCTGGATAATTAGGGATGTGTGTGGATCCTTCATGACCATCCGTTTAATTGATTTAATTAAAAAAAATCTTTTAAGATATTTTGTAAGATATATGATAGCTAATATAATTAAATTTTAGTATCTAATATGATAAAATTTATAATAAAATCAAATCATGATATTTTAATACACAAATTTTAGCCGGTAATCCTCCAATCTTTTAACATTAAAAAATATTATAGAAGTATTAAAGTAGAAGTCAATTTAATTAGTAGACAAATTCAACATCAATGTATAGAACCTACCAAAATAACTGCGTCAACTAGGTAATTCTTATTTTCATACATCTCCATGACTTGTGAAGAATGAGAAAAAAAAAAATCAGTGACTATCAAATATTGACTCTTATTTTCATTCAAACTGTTGCTACTGAACAAAAAGGTCAACATAATATTTTATGATATAGAACTTTGTAGGTTATAATTGTACTTTATGTGTTAATTTCCTATAAACAATAATAAAAATATAAAAGATCAATACCAGATAAAAAAATTTATATAAAACTCTTAAAATACTAAAACTTAAAATACGTCAAATCTACATATTAATTAGAGGTGCAGTCATAAAAGCTACTCAACTCATTCAAAATTCGATTATAATTCATAGTTGATCAAGTTTGAACCAGCTTAATAAAAATTGAATTGAGTTCGAGTTTAATTATTATAAATTCAGTGATTAATTGAGTCAAATAAATCAATAATAATATATATTTTTATATATAATTATAATATATAATATATTAATTAATTTATTAAAAAATAAAAAATTAAGCTCATTCCATAATTAAATATTGAACTTAGCCCAACTTTATATGTTCGAGTGAGCTCGAACTTGAATCAAATCAGTATAAATTGAGTTGAGCTGAACTAGAGCTTAACTAAATTGAAGCTCGACTTCACTCGTTTATACACAATATTTTATATCGTTGCCACTAAAATTAATAAGACTTAATATTTCTATTTTTTAAAATGAATAATTACAAGAGTAATTGTTATAACCGAATAAAATTTTTTACATCCAACTCCATTTCGAGAGAAATTAAGAAACTATTATTACTGAAACAAAGTGCCAACATAATATTTTATGATTTTAAACTTGTTAGTTTCTAATTGTGCATAAATTTCTTATAAACAATAAAAAAAAATCAAATAATTAATGTCAAATAAAAAAAATCATATAAAACCATTAAAATATCAGGACATAAGATACTTTACCGGTCAAAACTGACTACGAACATAATATTTTATAATTATTCCTACTAAATAAAATAGTATTTCATATTTTCACTTTTAAAAGTACATAATTGCGAGTGTAATTGTTGTAGAAACAAATAAATATTTTAATTTTTCGAGCTTTGTAATATATTTTAAATTTTCGAACTTTGTAATATCTAGCTATGCTTTTTGATGTTAGAATTATCTAGAAATAATAATAAAAAATTAAATATTAAATGACCAAAATCGATTGCACGAGAAACTATTTCTACTGAAACAAAGTGTCTAATACAATATTTAAAATTTTAGAACTTTGTAACGTCTAGTTATGTTTTTAATGCGAGAATTACCTAGAATAATAATATCATAAATAGCATTCAAGTGAAAGTGTTAAGAATATAAGTCGATTCTATTATGATTGAAATCCTATTTTCTCACTTACCTCAATTAATGATCTAAACTTTTTATTTTTTATCTCTCACTTTAATATTAAGAGATCTACCATTTCATCTTATATTGATTAATATATTATTTATATTGTCAGTCCTATAAATAGGACATGTACAAAATTATTAAGATGTATTTATTGAAAATTAAATAAATTTCTCCTCTTTTTCTCATGTTTATTTATTTCTCTTGTTGTTATTATGCTCTTAGTTTTATAATACTTAACAATAATTTCAATCGATTACTCTTTTCTAAAGAAGTAATATTATCAAATTAGAAAATAAGTTTAATTAAATTACAATTGGCAACTTGAATACAAAATAAATGAAATGAAAATCAAATTACATCAAATTGCATAAAATCAAACTAAAATACTAACCATATAAATAAATTGAACTCGAACACACAAGCCTGAATAAAAAAAATTCAATTTACTAAATATAAGCATTAAGAATCAAACAAATAACAGATTGATAATTATTTATATAATAACACTTTTTAGATTGGACAAGATTATTTGTTCATTAGCTAAATACAACATGGATATATTTACACTTCATATTACTTATATGTTCTTCATTTGAGACTTGAATTGTGAGAGAGTAGAACTTGAACAATTTCAAATTATATAAACACCAAATAAATTATCAACTTCCGTAAACAAAGACATAGTAAATATAAAGAAGACTAAAAATGGATGTCGCAAACCTTATCAATTTCAGAGTTTGACACAAATTTCATATGTCCTAAACTAATATTTTATGTACTAAACTAGTATTTACAACTTTTTGTTATATTAATCTTTTTAAATAATACCTGCGCCTAAATCTTTTAACCTTTAAAAATCTAAATATTTATTAAATGTTAAGCATAATATATGAATTTAACATCAGTATACATATTTACCGAAGCCAATGTGACTATTTGGTAAATTTTATTTTCATTGGTTTCACAACTTGTAAAAACATAAAGAAGAGTATTAGTCCAGAAAGGAAATAAACACGATGAAATCAATTACCATACTCTTCCAAAATACGAGGGAACTCTAAAATCGAATCGAATTAATGGAAATCAAACTAATTATTTTTTTTTCAAACTTACCAAACTGACTAAATTTTAATAAAATAAATTAAATTGATAAAAAATCGGTTAATTAGATCGAGTTTAGAATTAATTATTTTTTTCAATAATTCAATGATTAGTTAGAGATTTATAAGTTCACTTAGAAAATTTACAAATTAGTTTTTTATTTTTATTTATTTGGTTTGATCGAATAAGATATTTTAAAATTTATACTCAAATACACAAGACACTATAATCAATAAAAAAATCAATCTACTACATATAAGCGTTAAGAATCAAACAAATAACAGATTGATAATTATTTATAGAATAACAATTTTTAAATTGGACAAGATTATTTGTTCATTAGCTAAATACAACATGGATATATCTACAATATGGATATATCTACGCTTCATATTACTTATATGTTATTTATTTTAGACTTGAATTGTGAGAAAGTAAAACATGAACAATTTCAAATTATATAAACACCAAGTAAATTATCAACTTCTGTAAACAAAGGCATAGTAAATGTAAAAAACACTAAAAACAGATGTCGCAAACCTTATCAATTCCAGAGTTATTTGACACAAATTTCATATGTCCTAAACTAGTATTTTATGTACTAAACTAGTATTTACAATTTCTTATTATATTAATCTTTTTAAATAATACATGCGCCTCTAATCTTCTAACCTGTAAAAATCTAAATATTTATTAACATGTTAAGCATCATATATGGATTTAACATCAGTATACATAATTTACCAAAGCCAATGTGCCTATTTGTTAAATTTTATTTTCATTGGTTTTCAGAACTTGTAAACACATAAGAAGAGTATTAGCCTAGAATGGAAATCGACACCCACTAATGTTGATGAAATCAATTACCATACTCTTCCAAAATATGAGGAATCTCTAAAATAATTAATGGAAATTGAATTAATTATTTTTTTTTTCAAATTTACCAAACTGACTAATTTATAATAAAATAAAATAAATTTATAAAAAATCAATTAATTCGATCTAGTTTAGAATTAATTATTTTTTTCAATAATTAAATGATTAGTTAGAGATTTATAAGTTCATTTAGAAAATTTACAAATTAATTTTTTATTTTTGTTTAATCGAATAAGATATTTTAAAATTTATACTCCAATACACAAGACACTATAATAAATAAAAAAAATCAATCTACTAAATATAAGCATTAAGAATTAAATTGATAATTATTCATAAAATAACAAATTTTAAATTGCACAAGATTATTTGTTCATTAATACGTTTGGTTGGACGTAATGTAATTGAATGTAATTAAATTTGTAATGTAATGTAATCTTGATTAATTACTACGTTTGGTAATGAAATGTATGTAATCTTTGATTACAAAGATGATTACATTCTTTTATTTGGTGTCCATTATTTTTATAAGAAATGTAATTCGTATTATTATAAAATGACAAAAATATTCTACGACTTCTACCGACGGACGCTACATCTCTGTCAGAGCTTGCGGTGGTCGTTGTCGTCGGTCACTGGCCATCGCCGGTCAGCCATCGCCGGGCGTCGCCGGCCGATCGCTGGTCGCCGGTCGTGGTCGGAGGTCGCCGGCCGCCGGTGGTCGCCGGCTGCCGGTGGTCGCCAGCCAACACCGGTCGCCACCGGTCCCTGGTTGCCGACGCCCGCCGGGGGGCAGTGGGTGAAGATGGGCGGCGACAAACTGGGATATATTTGATATTTAAATTTTTATTAAAAGATGACCTCGTAATGTAATCGGATTACAATGTGTTTGTTTTGTAATCCAGATTACAAAACTTCATTACATTTTGTAATCCAGATTACATTACATTACAAGTTAAAAATGAAACCAAACAAAATAATCAATCTTGTAATGTAATCTGAATTATATTACAAGGCAGATTACATCCTACCAAACGCAGCCTAACTAAATACAACATGGATATATCTACACCTCATATTACTTATATGTTCTTCATTTGAGACTTAATTGTGAGAGAGTAGAACTTGAACAATTTCAAATTATATAAACACCAAAAAATTTATCAACTTTCGTAAACAAAGGCATAACAAATGTAAAGAACACTAAAAGCAGATGTTGCAAACCTTATCAATTCCAGTTAAAAAATTGGTTAATTCGATCGAGTTTAGAATTAATTATTTTTTTTTCAATAATTCAATGATTAGTTAGAGATTTATAAGTTCACTTAGAAAATTTACGAACTAGTTTTTTATTTTTGTTTATTCGGTTTAATCGAATAAGACATTTTAAAATTTATGCTCAATACACAAGACACTATAATGAATAAAAAAAAATCAATCTACTAGATATAAGCATTAAGAATCAAACAAATAACATATTGATAATTATTTATAGAATAATAATTTTTAACTTAGACAAGATTATCTGTTCATTAGCTAAATACAACATGGATATATATGTTCCTCATTTGAGAGTTGAATAACTTCCATAAACAAAATAGTAAATGTAAAGAACACTAAAAATAATGTCGCAAACCTTATCAATTCCAGAGTTTACACAAATTTCATATGCCCTAAACTAATATTTTATGTACTAAACTAGTATTTACAACTTCTTGTTATATTAATTTTTTTAAATAATACTTGCGCCTCTAATCTTTTAACCTGTAAAAATCTAAATATTTATTAACATGTTAAGCATCATATATGTATTTAACATAAGTATAAATGATTTACCGAAGCCAATGTGCCTATTTGTTAAATTTTATTTTCATTGGTTTTTAAAAACATAAAGAAGAGTCAGGGCGTAGCCACCTTAAGGAGAGGGGGTGCGATCGCCCCCTCTCACATTTTATTAAAAATTATATATTTGGAAATCCTTATCGTCACTTTGAGTAGTTGATTTATCACCATTCAATGTCAAAAACTGAAATTGATCATATATTTAGAAAGTTCATGACCTAAGTTATCCATTGGTACCACTTATACGAGGAAATATCATGATTTGAAATATTAAGTATTGAATTTTAAAAATAAAATATATAATAATAAATGGATGAACTAAATCGTAGGACACAAAATAAGGAAGCTAAATTAAAATTGAATCAAGTTTGAACTAAATTCAACGGGTAGATATGGAGATAAGAATTATGTTGGTTCAAATTAGAATTGATTTGAAGTTGAATTATGACCGAACCAAGTTTAATGTTTAAAAGAGTTCGAACGATTCAAAAAGAATTAGGATATTTTTGACGAAACCTTTTTTTTTCTCCCTCTTCTCCCTATGCATGTTACATCCTAACGTGCCCTCACGGGCTGGATCAGCTGGTTAGGTGCCTGCAGTTTGCCAATGAAGTCGTGGGGTTGAAGGTCGCCAGTTGCACTCAGGGATAAAACCCTGGTCTGGTGCGCCAAAAATTCCTTTGACCCCTAGTCAACTATCCTGCCCAGCATTAACCGTGATTTACTCCCTCTGGAATCTTGTGGGGCTGTGGCCAGAGGGTCGCTAGGGTGGCGGTTCCACCTTTTGCCAATGTTACATCCTAACGTATCGTATGCCACCCCTTCGCCCATTCCTCTCTTTTATTTTTTTTTCTTCCTCTTATTCCTCATTTGCTTCTTCTCCTCTTCTCCAATGTTAGTAAACCTACAATTTTTTCCTCTCCTCTTCTAAAGCACATGAGTTTTTTTTCTTCTCCTTTCTCTTCTCCAACAAGCAAGAAATGTAACACTAGTTGCTGCCCTCTTTTAACAACAAAATCAAGCAGCCATCAACCCCCTATCTTCTTCCTCTTCTTGTATTTTTTAGAATTTTATTGGCACAGTAAAATAGTCATGTTTTGTCTTAGCTTGCTCTCTTTGTGTTATTGCCGAGCTCACTGAAACTAGTCAAGGTTGCTAACGAAGAAAGTACATTCTACTTTTTTTTTTACTTCTTCCTCTCTATTTTTCTCAAAAGCAATGATCTTTCAAGAGTTGTAAGTTATTCCTTTCTCATTTTATGAATTTTTGAAAATTGTCCCTCCTAATAGAAAATCTTAGCTACGCCCTGAAGAGTAGTATCCCAGAATGGAAATCGACACACACTAATGTCGATGAAATCAATTAGAATGGAAATCGACACATACTAATGTCGATGAAATCAATTACCATACTCATCCAAAATATGAGGAATCTCTAAAATCGAACCGAATTAATGGAAATCGAACTAATTATTTTTTTCAAATTGACCACACTGACTAAATTATAATAAAATAAATTAAATTGATAAAAAATCGGTTAATTCGATCGATTTTAGAATTAGTTATTTTTTTCAATAATTCAATGATTAGTTAGAGATTTATAACTTCATTTAGAAAATTTACGAATTAGTTTTTTTATTTTTGTTTATTCAATTTAATCGAATAAGATATTTTAAAATTTATACTCGAATAGACAAGACACTAGAATAAATAAAAAAAATTCAATCTACTAAATATAAGCATTAAGAATAAAACAAAACAAATAACAGATTGATAATTATTTATAGAATAAAATTTTTAAATTGGACAAGATTGTTTGCTCATTAGCTAAATACAACATGGATATATCTACACTTCATATTACTTATATGTTCTTCATTTGAGACTTGAATTATGAGAGAGTAGAACTTGAATAATTTTAAATTATATAAACACCAAATAAATTATGTAAACAAAGGCATAGTAAATGTAAAGAACATAAATATAGATGTCGCAAACCTTATCAATTCAAGAGTTTGACACAAGTTTCATATCTCCTAAATTAGTATTTTATGTACTAAACTAGTATTTACAACTTTTTGTTATATTAATTTTTTTAAATAATACTTGCGCCTCTAATCTTCTAACCTGTAAAAATCTAAATATTTATTAAAATGTTAATATCATATATGAATTTAACATCAGTATACATGATTTACCGAAGCCAATGTGCCTATTTGGTAAATTTTATTTTCATTAGTTTTTAAAAACATAAAGAAGAGTATTAGCTTAGAATGGAAATCGACACACATTAATGTCGATGAAATCAATTAGAATGGAAATCGACACACACTATTGTCGATGAAATCAATTACCATACTCTTCCAAAATACGAGGAATCTCTAAAATTGAACCGAATTAATGGAAATCGAACTAATTATTTTTTTCAAATTTATCAAACTGACTAAATTTTAATAAAATAAATTAAATTGATAAAAAATCGATTAATTCAGTCGAGTTTAGAATTGATTATTTTTTTCAATAATTCAATGATTAGTTAGAGATTTATAAGTTCATTTAGAAAATTTACGAATTAATTTTTAATTTTTGTTTATTCAATTTAATCGAATAAGATATTTTAAAATTTATACTCGAATAGACAAGACACTATAATAAATAAAAAAAATTCAATCTACTAAATATAAGCATTAAGAATCAATCAAATAACAGATTGATAATTATTTATAGAATAACAATTTTTAAATTGGACAAGATTCTTTGCTGATTAGCTAAATACAACATGGATATATCTACATTTCATATTACTTATATGTTCTTCATTTGAGACTTGAATTGTTAGAGAGTAGAACTTGAACAATTTCAAATTATATAAACACCAAATAAATTATCAACTTTTGTAAACAAAGGCATAGTAAATGTAAAGAACAATAAAAACAGATGTCGCAAACCTTATCAATTCCAAAGTTTGACACAAATTTCGTATGTTCTAACTAGTATTTTATGTACTAAACTAGTATTTACAACTTTTTGTTTTATTAATCTTTTTAAATAATACCTGCGCCTCTAATCTTCTAACCTATAAAAATCTAAATATTTATTAACATGTTAAGCATCATATATGAATTTAACATCAGTATGATCTCTAAAATCGAACCGAATTAATGGAAATCGAACTAATTATGTTTTTCAAACTTACCAACTAAATTTTAATAAAATAAATTAAATTGATAAAAAATCGGTTACTTCGGTCGAGTTTAGAATTAATTTTTTTTTTCAATAATTCAATGATTAGTAAGAGATTTATAAGTTCACTTAGAAAATTTACTAATTAATTTTGTATTTTTGTTTATTCGGTTTAATTGAATAAGATATTTTAAAATTTATACTCCAATACACAAGACACTATAATAAATAAAAAAAATCAATCTACTAAATATAAGCATTAAGAATCAAATAAATAACAGATTGATAATTATTTATAGAATAATAATTTTTAAATTGGATAAGATTATTTATTCATTAGCTAAATACATGGATATATCTATACTTCATATTACTTATATGTTCTTCAGACTTGAATCATAAGACAGTAGAACTTGAACAATTTCAAATTATATAAACACCAAATAAATTATCAACTTTCGTAAATAAAGGTATAGTAAATGTAAAGAACACTAAAAACAGATGTCTCAAACCTTATCAATTCCAATTAAAAAATTGGTTAATTCGATGAAGTTTAGAATTAATTATTATTTTTTCAATAATTCAATGATTAGTTAGAGATTTATAAGTTCACTTAGAAAATTTACGAATTAGTTTTTTATTTTTGTTTATTCGGTTTAATCGAATAAGATATTTTAAAATTTATACTCGAATACACAAGACACTATAATGAATAAAAAAAAAATTCAATCTACTAAATATAGCATTAAGAATCAAACAAATAAGATATTGATAATTATTTTTAGAATAACAATTTTTAACTTGAACAAGATTATTTGTTCATTAGCTAAATACAACATGGATATATCTACGCTTCATATTACTTATATGTTCTTCATTTGAGACTTGAATTGTGAGACAGTAGAACTTGAATAATTTCAAATTATATAAACACCAAATAAATTATCAACTTCCACAAACAAAGGCATAGTAAATGTAAAGAACACTAAAAACAGATGTTGCAAACCTTATCAATTCCAAAGTCTGACACAAATTTCATATGTCCTAAACTAGTATTTTATGTACTAAACTAGTATTTACAATTTCTTGTTATATTAATCTTTTTAAATAATACATGCGCCTCTAATCTTCTAACCTGTAAAAATCTAAATATTTATTAACATGCTAAGCATCATATATGGATTTAACATAAGTATACATGATTGCCTATTTGTTAAATTTTATTTTCATTGATTTTCACAACTTGTAAAAACATAAAGAAGAGTATAAGCCTAGAATGGAAATCGACACACACTAATGTCGATGAAATCAATTACCATACTCTTTTAATAAAATAAATTAAATTGATAAAAAAATAGATTAATTTGGTCGAGTTTAGAATTAATTATTGTTTTCAATAATTCAATGATTAGTTAGAGATTTATAAGTTCATTTAGAAAATTTACAAATTAATTTTTTATTTTTTTATTCGGTTTAATCGAATAAAATATTTTAAAATTTATACTCGAATACACAAGACCTTATAATAAATAAAAAAAATCAATCTACTAAATATAAGCATTAAGAATCAAACAAATAAATAATTATTTATAGAATAACAATTTTTAAATTGGACAAGATTATTTGTTCATTAGCTAAATACAACATGGATATATCTACATTTCATATTACTTATATGTTCTTCATTTGAGACTTGAATTGTGAGAGAGTAGAACTTGAACAATTTCAAATTATATAAACACCAAATAAATTATCAACTTCCGTAAACAAAGGCATAATAAATGTAAAGAACACTAAAAATGGATGTCGCAAACCTTATCAATTCCAGAGTTTGACACAAATTTCATATGCCCTAAACTAGTATTTTATGTACTAAACTATTATTTACAACTTTTTGTTATATTAATCTTTTTAAATAATACCTGCACCTCTAATCTTTAACCTGTAAAAATCTAAATATTTATTAACATGTTAATAATAATATATTTTTAACATAGTATACGTGATTTACCCAAGCCTGCCTATTTGGCAAATTTTATTTTCATTGGTTTTCACAACTTGTAAAAACATAAAGTAGAGTATTAGCCTAGAATGGAAATCGATACACACTAATGTCTATGAAATCAATTACCATACTCTTCCAAAATATTAGGATCTCTAACATCGAACCGAAATCGAACTAATTATTATTTTTTTTCAGACTTACCAAACTGACTAAATTTTAATAAAATAAATTAAATTGATAAAAAATCAGTTAATTCTGTCAGAGTTTAGAATTAATTATTTTTTTCAATAATTCAATGATTAATTAGAGATTTATAAGTTCACTTAGAAAATTTACAAATTAGTGTTTTACTTTTGTTTATTCAGTTTAATCGAATAAGATATTTTAAAATTTATACTAAACCGAATTAATTGATATAACCAATTTTTTTAGGAAAAAAATGAAATTATGAAATAATTAAACTGAATTTTTAAATTTGGTCGATTTGTTCGATTTAATTAAATTTGTATCCACCCATAATCACATAAGTAACAAAGTGAGAAACCCTAAATAATATTAAAAATATGAAAGTAAAAACATTAAATTTGCATAAAATTGAACTGGAATAGTAATAATACGAAATTATAAATTTAATTCTATCGAGTTGCAATATGAAATTATTTGTGCAAATTGAAAATTAATTAAATCAACAATGTTTCTACAATTTCAGTTAATTTTTGTTTATTAATCAAATATTTATAAACTTGAAGTGTTATCAGAATAGATAAAAAGTATATAAGCAATTAGGGGAATTTAAATTGTATAAAATAGTGACTATCACTTTGTTATAGTTTAATACAGTTTGTTAACGAGTCGATGATAGAGTTGTCCATGGACTTTGCTTTATCCGAGAAAGAATAGAAGAGGATTTGTAATAAAATCAATAGAAAATAAAATACGTGTTATGCTATAACTCCGATCCTAAATTGGAGTAGATTTTATGGACATGAAAGACTTGTGAAACTATGCCTCATTGCCTCGCAATGTGAGGGATATGATAAACTGATTTGATGTTTGAGATTAGTGTGAGAACCTAAATAATTTGGATGAGTAATCATATGCACAGAGAAAAAATTAAAAAAAAAGTTTAGGATAGACATATAAATTTATAATTCATCATTTTTGTTTTTATGGACTCATCACTGGATTTCTAGCTCCTAGGATCAAGAGGGTCAAGCTCGATTCTGATCTTTCTCGGACCAGCACACAAAGATCATCCCTATGAGCAGAGGCAAGATTTCCGAACTTTAACCACGAAACAGAGAACAAAGCAGAACAGTTCTTCGAAGCTTTCTTCACTTTGCAATTGGGATCCTAGTGCAAGTGGATGCGTACTTTGAAAGTCTTTCTAATTTTTCCAGTGGCACTTCAGACTCGACCTGAAAGGTTCCAGTTACCCGGTTACATCTACATACCTGAATTCCAGTTACATCTATTGTACCAGACGGAAAAATACAAGCTTTCTTGTAGCATGCAATGCTCAAGTAAAATAACAATTATCTTTCAACATATTAATTAATGATCTACTTGCAGTTTTTATTTTTGAAGTGCTTGTATGAGGGACCGGATCCTCTGGTCACTTTATCTTAGTCCATTTTTGGACCAGGATAAGAAGATTGGTGGGAGATAATGATCCCCATCTGTTAACAGGTGGGGAGCCATTGCTCCTTATCAATATAAAAACTAGACCATGAATTGGTTCAACTTTTATGGACCAGAGGATTCGCCCCCCCCCCCTCCCCCCCCCTCGTATGATCCATTAATCCAACGTTCATATGTTAATTATCTATTAAGAAAAATTAATATGTTAATTTACTAAATCTATGATTAGATATTTAAAAAATTGAGAAGACTTCCTACTATTATCCAGGACAACATTTTACACCCTTGAGCATATAAAAAAATCAAAAGGAGCAGTCATGTTTCTTTATTTATCCAAAAGATCATCCTAATTTTAAAATTATCAAAAAAGGACCAAATATAATATTATTCCCTTCCTATCCCTTCCACCAACCTCCTAAATCCTCTTTCTCTATCGTCATTTTCCCATATTAGGTTCACCGCTGGGCCTGATATGAGATCATATCAGGCCCAATGGTGGACTTTTATATTTTTCCATATCAGGATCACTCTGGACGTGATATGGTCCAATATCAGGCCACACTCCATATCAGACTTAAATTGGGTCTGATTTTTTTTCATATCATGCATGTTGGACCGATATGGAAAATATTAGACCCACGTTGATCTTGATATAGTCCAATATCAGATCTAGTGTAGGTCTAATATTTTTCTATATCAAGCTTATATATTGAAAAATAGTATGAGATTTAAGAAGTTGGTGGGAGGGATAGGAAGGAGGGGTAAAAAGGAAATAATACTGTTTTAATATTTTTTTTTGATAGTTTTAAAATTAGGATTTTTTTTTTATATAAAAAAGGGAATGTGATTGCTTGTTTTGGTAAAAAACCGAACAAAATATTCAAAAAGAGGAAAAGGAGAGGAAATGTTTGGATTCACAGTTATAGGAGTCTAATTCTTATAATTCTAAGATTGAATGGCAAATAATGCAAGGATTATGAGGTGTTTCCTTCAATTTGAATTTAATTTTGGAGAGATGCTTTACGAATTAAAAACCTTCCTAGTAACCTAATCTAGCTAAACAATGAACTTCGAACCTAGGTCATCATAGTCCCAATTTGGGCTAGTTGCCATAAGTCACTTTATGGGCTACATTGTTGGCCCAATTGAGCATCTGCCAACCCGATCAGGCTCTACCCAATTAAGCTTTGTAACGCTTTTTTAGATAATTATTTTTTGTTTATTAGGAACTTTAATTAGCAATAATTAAGCTACTCATAATATAAATTATTATGTGCTTACCCAATTCTATAGGTTATAAAAACATCTTCAACAAATTGATGACTATTAATTTCTGAAATTACGTCATGGTTGGTTCAAGAACCATAGATTAAGAGTTAGTCATGGATCTCTTGCATTCCATACAATATACATCCTCTATTTGATGAAAGAAATTGAACAAAAGAAGAGAGAAAGTATTTTTTTTTCTTTGGATATTTTTATTTTAGCACTCAACTTCCTTGCGTTTTCTGGCTCAAATGTGGTTAGCATATATCGTATATATGCCGGTTCCATCAAAAAATAATTTTGAGAGCAAATAAGGCATAATGGAGGGGAAAGAAACTTGTATTTTTATGTTTTCAAGACAGATGCAATCTCTATAAGAAATGAAATAGATTTTATGTTAGCATTGCATTCATTTTCCTTTTCTTGTTTACTGCCGGTTTACGGTTGATTGGTGCTGTATAACTGGCATATGATTCTTAAAGTGATGTAAATTAAATGAATAAATGATCTAAGATTGATGTTCCTATCGTTTGCCATATGATTTTTGGTAATATATTGCAGTATAAATGAGATGTAGATACGATGCATATGAAATTTTGATCAAATTGTGTTCAGTTGCTTAGATGCGATCCCAGTTGGCATTGTATTGAGAAAGACTGTCAAAAAAAGAAAAGAAAAATGGGATTTTTAAAATTATTTAAAATTAAGTATATAATATATTGTGGCTATCCATTAAGTTTTTATTAAAAAATTATTAGTATTAAAAAATAAAAATAAAATCAATTATTTAAGTGTAGGCCAATAGTTGGGATAAAGAGTAAAGCAATTCGAGTAGCTATTTGATGATCAGATTTGTGGAACAAAATAGCTAGACAGGACCAAAAAGCAATAAACACTTCTGTATTTGAAGCAGGAGAACCAACACTTTTAGATTTGGTCACTCGATTGCTAAACAAATATTTTGACCAGAGAGAAATTAAGACAAACTTCAAGAAAAAGTACAAATAATTAAGGAAAATTTCAAGAAAAACTATTAACTTTTAGTTAATCTAAAACTATTTTTAGTCTAATAGGCATATATATAACGCTCATCAAATCCCAAAGATGTGTATCTTTGCCTAAACGGCTGTGGCTGTGGCTGTGGTTTAATTTCCAGTGGAATAAAATTATAATTTTCAAAAGATAGATAAACTTTTGACTTTGCATAGCTCTTTGACGGAATGAAGTTATAGTTTCCAATGGAATGATCATTTTGTGCTGATTATTTGGATGCTAATAGAATAAGGGCCTTTCGTGTTAGATGGGCAGCATGGTCCCACCCCCCCTCTCCCTCTATATATATATATATTATGTATATAGAATCTAGGGTATCAGTATGACCGCTAATTAAGGTCTAGCCTTGGATCTTTCAAAGGGGCCCTTCATAGCCCTACATGAACTATATGTGCATGAGAGTGGATGCATGACACCCTCTAGTTCTTTGACCTAGATCATATAAGTTTATTGACCCTGGACCAAATGAGAGTGGAAGCCAAGCTTTGCCTTCCAAAGAAGGGAATTTAATAGGATGTAGATCCTACTAGTAGATCTTAAAGGTGGTGTGACCTTGTTCTCGCCTATGCCGCTCCTCCTGCAACACTCAATTTAAAATGTTGATGGAAGAGCAGTAGTAGCAGACTACAGTTTGCAATGCGTGGGTGATGGTGCTCATTGGTAGATCCTTTCTCTTAGAGTTCTAGCTAGCTAGGTTTGGCACTCAGAAAATTATTAAATTGTAGTTGAATCTTCTAAGGTTATATGATATAAACATTTATTAAAATGAACGTAATTAGATGAACAGCTAGCTCCTTTGTGTCATCCATTTACATATATTCCACTCATATTGTCTCTCTTTTGTATTTGCTGTCTATTTGATCTCAACCATCTATTTACATATTGAAGTGATATTTTATCAAATTAATAAGGGCGTTTGATGCCCTTTACATATATCCTCACTTTTTATTCCTCCAGAATACAAACGAGAAATAAATTTCCTCATTTTCCTATGAACTTATTTATTTATTGTCTAATTTTTATCCCACGAAGTAGGAATCACAGCCCATTGAATTTTACTCAGTGGTAGGCACCACCATCTTCGACGGCTTCAACATGAAAAAAAAAAAAAAAATTCTCTCACCCGAATGCCCGCCGGTCCACGGTGAGATGAAGAAAAATAAAGCACTATACCCAAGAGCCTCCATAAAAATCAACCTTTATCCAATGAACTAATTCTACCATCTAAGTATCAACTTTTTCACAGTTTCACAAGATGATAACTCTTAACCAAGGCCCACCTAGACTTGTCCCCTCTGAAAGGGAGATAAATTATTAAGGACTTGCCCAACACTATGATCCTTTCATATAATCCGTGATGCATTTTACATACGTTACCTAGGCCCACATGTTCGTGTCTAACGTTGTATTGTCACTCCATGAGATTGACCTATTTGTTCCTTCCTAGTATTCTAGGAGTAGACAAATTTCACACTACAGCTTAACTTGTCTGAGTGCACTGCCAAACGTTAATTTCAACCAAAATGCTGGTGGATCATTTATTAGAGGAGCTGAGCTGCATATCACAGGTTGAATAAAATAGGTATTCCAAGAATTCCGTTGCAAAAAGAAAGGAAAAAATTTCAATTGCAAAATAATAAACCCTTTAAACCTCTTTACCACTATATGAACTTGCTAACTCGGATGGAAACTAGTGCCGTGCGACCACCGTGAGCAATACGGCAACCTAATTAACATTAATTAACAGAACAAAATTTCTATCAATGTGGATTTACATTAACATTTTCACAGTCGCTAGATCGGGTTGAATTTACCTTCTTTTTCTTCTCTTTTTTAGATGGCACCTGTCGCAGCATAGTTTGTGGGTTTAGAATCAAAAAATAGTAAAATGCCAATGCTTTACAAGGAAGCATCTCCACAACACATTGTGGACCAACTTCAAGACTCCAGTCTGACTTTTGCTGCCCTTGTTAGCTGTCAGAATATTTCCAACTTGTAATAGTCAAACACAAGTAGAAAAAAAAAGAGGCAAAAATGGTGATGAGTGCCCTACACAATCAATGCATCCAACAACAACTACAAGGATCGAGTCACCGCTTAGTAGCATTTATTGTGAAACCTAAATCTTCGAGCTAGGGGACCATTAGCACTAGGTTTTAATTTATGCTGAGATATGTGAGAAACTGTTGAAAGCCGTAGCCACGAAAATCACCAAGCAGTACACAGCACATCAGTATATCATTGCATTGTAGAACAAATTTCAGATAGTTCTGCGTTTTTTAGTAAACTGAAAAAGAGCATATCAAGAGCAAGTTGTAGATAGCATGCATTGTGGAAGGAGAAAGAATTCATAAAGTTGTTTTATTTCATAGAAGTGGTAGCACAACAATGCAACAAGGGAAAAAAAAATCAATGAACCCCTTCCCCCTCCTCCCTTCTTTCCTTCCCGCCCCTCCCATCTTCAGCTTCCAATGTTCTATTCGTATGCTGTATATACATGCACTGAACAATTATCCACTTCACTACTCAAATGCAGGCACAGGTATGTAGGGAAAATAAAGGTGGACTGACAAGGAATGAGATTGGATATATTAATGGAGCAGAAAATGGTAAGAAAAAATGGGTCAATTGACAAGAGGATGAAGCAAAGTAAAAGTAAAGGTGGAAAACTTGAGCTCTTTCTTTTTCGACTCAAGTTCACTCTTTGACACAAAACAGCTACTTTGTATCTCAGTTCCTAGATCAAGTTCTGTGAATTTTCCAGGATCTATCAAAATAGCTTCTGTCACCTTAAAGACTGTAGTGGCTCACCGATGACTCCAACATTTGTTGGCTAGGGCAGATTATCTCCTTGACTGTTCTTCCATTTTTGTAGATCTTGAATGTAGGGGCTATCCTAACATTCTCAGCCTTTGCAACAGCAGGACTACGGTTGATATCAACCTTTGATACAAGAAATCAATACAATCAGAAACCAAACTAGGAGAAAGTCAACAGAAGAATGTGATGCAGGACCCAAGATACCACCTTGATAAAGTTTGTAGATGGATGACGGCTGCACATAGCATCAAGAAAAGAGGATAGTTGAGTGCATTGTGAATTTAAAGCTGTCATGAAGTAGGCAACTGAAGATCCTGAAATAATAAAACCAACTTAACAAAGGTCAACAATGCAAAGTAAACAATAGAACTAGTAATCAATAGAAGTAAAAATTGAAACTGACCCGGTAATGATACAGCTGCTTGGTATTGTTCCACACTAGTAACTTCCTCAACATCTCCACCAAACTTCAAGTTAGAGACATCCTCACCAAGAGAAGTCTTTAGTGCAACCTGGGCATGGAATAAGGCTTCAGCGACATCATTGTCCCCTGGAAGTTCTTTCCTCAGTGCTTCATAATCTCGTACAGCTTCAGCCCAGCGCTCAAGCTGATTATGAACAGAGAAAATTCTCAATCCTTCATAAGAGAATAATAATGCCAATGAAGCAAGATGATAGGTGATAACCTTGGCATAGGAATCCGCTCGTCTGAGAAGAGCCTTAGTGTAGTTAGGTTGGAGTCTCAAAGCTTCATTGCAATCCTCCACAGATTTAACCCACTGTCCAAGCTTCGAACGGCAAGCTGCTCTGTTGCATAGAAGTACCGGGTTTGAAGGACTGGACCTCAGTCCTTCCCCATAAGCTGTGCAGGCCTCTGCAAAATTTCCAGACTTAAAGAGCTCATTTCCCTGAGTCCGAGCTCTTGCTACTGATCTTATGTTGTTTAATGCTGTTGTCACTTCTACACTCCTAGCATCTATCTGCCTGGCCTTTTCAGCAGCTGTTACTGCATTCTCAAACCTACCATATCCATTTTAGTTTCATGACCCAAGAAATGATTTATGGTATGATATGAAACTTTGAAATAGTCAATTTACCTTCCCAATGTCATATCAACTTGCGCTTTAACAATGTAGAAATAAGAAAGGGAAAGCATGCCAAAGACTTTGGTAGCTGAGACTACGTGGATTGAATCTTCAATTTTAGATCTCGTCAAGTTTGAGTCAGCCTCATCAAACTGATGAAGGTTGAGGAGAGCTTCTGCCCTCAACGCAACAAACTGAAACATACATTCAAAAGTTGGCGACATCAAATTTGCATTCAGAATGCAGGATAAATAAATAATGTGAAGAATTTACCAGCAAAGAAGAGTCTGCTCCTGCAGCAATTGCAGTATCAGCTTCCCTTAATGCACTCTTCCAATCGCCTATCCTCCTTGCAGCTTCACAGAACCCTAAGTTTCTCTCTAGTTCTTGCAACTTCTGCAACTCAACAGGATCGGGCGGATGTCCAGCCAAGAAAAGGTGTTTCCTTCCAACATCAACAAGCCCTAACCTGTAATACAAAATTCTTTAGAAAATGTCTCATATCTAGAACCAATTGTAATTTGAGAACCAGTCAAAGGTAACCATGTAGAAAGTGTGAACCAGAGTTTGGTGAAGTTATCATGGAGGATTGCAAAATGCGTGTACTATAGTTTCAAAAGGAATCTCAGTTTGATCACTGTGCTAACCAGGAAAGATATCTAAACCGACAATCCATGTGATGCATTGCAAAAGGTCAATCAAACATGATAAACAATGTCTATAAACGAGTAAGAAACACTGAAACTCTGGACCTCTGGTGAAGGAATATGCATCACAACAATTTGTACCACGTCGACACTCAAATCAGTTAAATCAAGCTCTACATAGAAGAAAAAAAAAAAAAAGAGAGAAAGAGGTAAACAAAACCCTAATCCCAACAGGATGACGAGATATAAAAAAAATACTCGCACTATCAGTGTCGTCAGTTTGAAGCTAACAAAAACATAAACTACAAAAGGAATCAACAGAAACCAATACCTTTTGGATAAAATGAACATAAAACAGAGGAGATATACCAAACATAAGGATCATAAGTTTGGGCAGACCATCCCCAAACTCGAAAATCAACCACAAGGAAAATTGTATGCCAAGTGACTTAAAAAAAAAAAAAAATCAATTGAGTACTCAAACCTGACCTTCCAGATCATATTCTAAAATGTAGGAGAGTAAGGAGCACCACCGAACCAAGAACAAGTTAACTAGAACACTTCCATCGGTACAACTACTAACCGTATGTATATAGATGCTAGCCGATGCTGCGCCCGCACGTTTGTCGGATCCAATCGGACTGCCTCCTCGCATTCTCTTGCTGCTTCTCCTACCCTTCCGAGCCCCACAAGAGCCGCCGCACGATTGCTCCGGCATGCAGAATTTTTCGGGAACGTGGCAATCGCTTTATCATAAAGGGCAAGAGCATCTGCATACAGCCCCTTCTTGTAGAGCTCATTCCCGGCCTTTGTTAGTTCCTCGGTATCGATTCTGCCCATGTCTCTCTTTGGGTTCGAACCCTCCAATTTCTCTCTGCTACCAACTGCACCCCGGATTACGCTGCCATGGCCATAGTTGCCAGTACCCGACCCAAGCACATCGTTTCTTGGCGTCGTCCTCTGCATCATTCCGGTCTTCCCGATCTTCCCTGAGGGGCAGATGTTCCCCGCAGGAAGCACATTGGCGACGGGAGAGCTGGCCGTGCTACTACCGCCGCCGCCGCCGCTACTGCTACTGCTACTGCCACTGCCGCCGGAGTAGATCTGCGGCCCAGAACCCGATCGACGGTGGAAGGGACTTCTCACATTTCTTAATTCCATGGATATCGGGCTGGTCTCACCAGAGAGCTCACCGGAGTGACTCCGCTTCCCGACGCCGGCCACAGCGGCGCCAGGATTTGAGACCAGGTGGGCAACGGAGGCATGCGTCAAGGTCTTCGCTGAAGCGGGTCCAGAGGAACTGGAGAAGCTGCTGCTCTGGGATGGGTTGCGAGGCCGGAGAGGGGAGACGGGGGACCCGATGTCGGGGAAGTCAGGTTTGTTCTCCTCCACGTTGAGCGCGGACTTGAACCTTTCGACCACGGGTTGGATCCGCCCTGGAGACAACGAAACTGAACCGCATCCCTGCTCCGGCCGGTCCGTCTCGCCGGCGCGCGACATCTTAGCGGCCTCGTTTCGTCCGCTTCAGGTATCCCGTCCCACCTCCCGCTTCCTCTCCCTCGCCGGCAACTCTCACAGTGGCAATGCCTACAGAAGAGAAGAAACCACCACCAAACAGTACAACAATCTCTCAAGGAGACAGAAATGCGAGATCTCGAAATGGGATAACCAGAATAGAATAGTTAGGGAGAATCCAGCGATCTCAACTAGAGATCAAAGAATGTGAGTAGCGTCAGATCGGACAACGCAAGAAGAGCAAGAAGAATAAGGAGGAGGAGGAGGAGGAGCATCAGAGAGGAAAGAAGGGGAAAAAGGAAAATGAGGGGAGCCGGAAGCCAATAAATAGAACCCATTGTTTTCTCTTCTCAGTTGAAGAGTAACGGGTCCTTCTCCCTGCGCCGTGACGTGTCAAAAAATTAAAACAAATATTTCTGGCTCACTCGTTTATTATTTTAAATTGTATTTTTAGCCGGGTCCAAAAATCGATCTCCCACTTTCGATCTGTTTGTTGATCGCTGATTTCCATGACTAAAGTGCCTAACAAAATCGCAACTTTTAATTTCCTCGTGTGTGAATTTTAGGGTGAGAATGAGGGTGTTTAGGTAATTGAACGCGGGTGGGAGGCAAAGGAAGGTGGCCATGTGCCGGGATCCATGTGCCAGCTGGCTCATTGAGATTTGAAGGGGCCCGAATCCCTCCGTCTTCCGCCAGCTAAGCACTTCACGGCTCCACTCACGGTGATTTGGATGGACAATTCTTTCACCGCTGATCAGACAGCAGCCCATGGGCCCTGATGGAGCGATTCGGTCGCTCCGTGTGAATTGTGGGTGGCATTGGTAGCGCATTGACCCAACTAAAAGGATAAAATCTAAAGGATAATATGAAGGAAAAAAAACCTAAGATGATTTAATTTTGTCTTTAAATTAATGTCCGTTCTCGAGGAAGATGCAACTTAGGTTAGGTAATAGATTAAAAAGTGATGTCGTTCCCGGTCTCATGATCAAATATAGACAGAAAAATCACAAGAACATTTTAATTTAGCATAGAGTCTGAGATGTTACATATCTAACGAATCATTTTACATCTGTTGGATATTGATTCAGATCTATTAAAATAAATACGGATACAGATATTATCTGTGTGTCAATCCATAGAGTCAGATTGATGTTATTTCCTAAGATCGCACCCAAATGGCGACGGATGCACATACTGATTACACGATTCAATTCCAAAAGTACTAATCGGGCAGTGAAATGCGACTGAATTGGTCAATGTACCAAATTAAGGCAGCGCTCGCGTTGTTCCCTTCGTCTTTAGTTGTAACTCATACCGAAAATAACGAACTCTTCGTCGTAACCTCATCGTCGGAGCTGACGTCTCCTTGATCGATCACCGGCGAGCCGCTGCCGTCCGGCGCCAGTGAAATAGACGGAAAAAGCCTGGTTGCACGCCAAAGGACCGGGACGACTCCTGCAGCCAGGCCCATGGTGAACCGGAATGGTCAGAAATCTCGGCTTCGATCAGAAGACGAACCACGACAAGGTTCAAAATGCACTCGTCTGTCGATCTTCGTGGGCATCTCGGAATCCACGAAGGCACGGACCTTGAATTACAGACAATTCCCACACGCACTTCTTTTGTATTTTTCTACCGCGAGAATTAAAATCCCAAAAATTAGTAGTTACAATTAGAGTGACCAAACAAAATAGAAAACTATACCAAATTAGGACTTAATTACTCAAGCAAAAACTCCAATGAAGAACAGAATAGGCACCAACATAGAAAACTCAAAAGCAGTTCCAATTTTGATCATAGGAATAGGTAAAACAATATCACCTTTTTTTTTATTGATTACTCATTTGTTAGATTAGTTAACTGACTCGATTATTATCAGAGCAGTGCATGTGAACTTGCATGGGTGGCCGTGAAGGGACACGTGAAGCCAAGCTTGATGCGCAACAATGGAGGTAGTGAAGATGGTTATGATGACGATGGTGGTTGACGATTTTGCAGTGTGCTGTGTGGCTGCTAGCGTCTAGGGAGATGATTCCCATTCCAATGGTGTCAAATGCAAGCCAGTCCATTCTTCTCTGCTGCCTGATTTTGTTTCCTACTACATGCCATATTCTTCCTGTCGAGAAAGACGTAGCTATTTTCAAAAGCTGAGTAACTATCATAATGTGGCCTGTGCAGAGGATCAACTGCAACTGACGACGGTGCAGCAGAAATCAAGCCAACGAATGGATAAGCCTCGGTTCGATCGATTTGACAGCATCCCTCCATACATCCACGAAATGATGAAACCATGTCCGCATGTGAGAGTTGTCATCACAGAATGATTGGTGCTGCAATCACTGATGATGTGAGATTAAAGATGAGTTTGGATTTCACAAGTTTTGTTCACATAGGAAATGCAGCCTTGTGCATGCATCTGTACATAGCAAAGGCAGTCAGCTAATTTTGACTTCACGAATACCAAAAACTAACTAATTTCATAAACATTATTTTCAAAAAGAAATAGTTAACAAGGAAACCAAGCTCAATCACAAATTATGCACAGATAGCCATGCCCTAATTCACAAATACTGGTGAACAAAAAACAAGAGCTCATAAAAAAGCACAAAATTTGAATTTTAGAGTGTTTGGGAGCTTTATATCATTACGATAAAAGCTTTAAGAACGACCTCAGTAGCTAGCCTAACACATTCCGATGTGAGATTAAATCAGGGTGTACTGCAGGTAAGGACAGGCCTCTGTGGACTGTCTTCAGACAAGCCATCAAACCCTTGGCTTATGTTCAATCTTGTTAGTTTTTATATGATAGAATTAATAAGGACAATAAATACATAATTGTTTTATCTTTTAGCATGTATTTCTTAAGGTAGGATTGTTAGCTCCATATTCAAATGGGGAAAAAAACATGCAAAAGTTGTTGCTCCATTCTTAAACCTTGATTCAAGGTTTAATGTTCTCGATGCAGGAGACGCAGCTGAAAGAAACACCATCGTCCAACATACGTTATTGTTTCAGAGGGATTGTGTCAAAGAAGTAAACTAGCTTTTCTAAGCCAATAGTACGTTCTAGATTTTGAATAGAACTAAAAGAAGTTGTGCGTAAGCTCTAGTTGATCATTTTAAGAAGTAGATTTTGTTGCGAACTTCAAAATGTTTCAGATCAATACTTTCACCGGCTCTGCCAATGTTTATATAATCTTCTAATACTGCATGTCTTTATGTGCTTTTCTTTTTGATGCTGCATAGAGAAATGAAATCATGTTTGCTTTAACACAATCAGGAACAAGTTGGTGGATGGCAAATAAGGTAGATATATAATTTTAGTTTGCTTGTGTACAAATTCTAAATGATTTATGTATAAAATTTAAATCACTATTTCTGAATTGAATGCTAAATACTAGTACAATTTAGTCATTTAAATAAAATTGTAGGCTCTATCAAAATTATATTATAGATATTAAATTTAAATGTAATCTAATTTTATTTAAAAAATTGATAAACTCAGGTATTCTTATTGACTAGTCCTGGGATGATTGATCTGACTCTACAGAAGTTTCTCACTTGCCACTAGGGTAAATCGGGAATCGCGTGCGGTGGGTAGCTTAGAAGCTCAGCATCTTTTGATTACGCGTCCTGTTTTGAAGAAAAATTTCTACAAATATATCATAGCTGAAGATCGAACTATGAGTATCTGGGTGATAATCTGTATATCCTACCACGGTACCATAACCCTAGGGACGATCTAAATTTATTTAAATGTAGATCCATTATATTAACAACCCCTCTAGTGCGGCCCCATGGATATGGAGGGAGGTACATACAAATACACAGGCGTCAGATATATGGTAGGATAAACTCCAAATAATCAGTTCCTGAGAATCGACTCTTAACAATTACGTTATGTCACAGATATCATGCGTCCAGAGTATCTGCCATCTAAAGTTATTTAATGCTGATATAGTAAGTTGTAAAAGCTTTCTTGAAGGGGGTATAAAAAATCTTTTTATATCATAAGAAAGTCTTCACAATCAAAAGGAGCTGCAGCATGCTGCTCGTTCAGGACTAAGCACTCCAAATAAGCCACGACAACTAAAAGGAGAACTGAAATTCACTAGAGCAATCCGACGCGATTGCAGAAGCCAAAGTCTGCTCATCAATCAACAGTACACTCTCAAGGCTCATCCAAGCTAGTCCTTAGCAAAAGCCGAACATAAGCTATAATACATACTTTGGATAAGCTTAGTAAGTGCCCTTGTTGAGGGAATGGATGGGCAGACTCGTAGCCCAAAAAGTTTTGGCACAACAGCGTGTGCAGTAAAATTTGCTTCCCATGCATCCTTATATTGCCCCTTTTTGGCTCAAACATTAAAATCTAATTCTTGCATAAACACAACATAATCACTAGGTATTACTGATTTCCTTATTCTATTAGATCTTCTTAAGTTATCCTCTTGAGGAACTTTTTGTTAAATTGGTTGAACAATTTCTTGTTGTTCTTTATTATCAATTTGTTCAATTAGATTTTTATCAACATTTTGTCAAATCTCCTCAATTTGTTATCTAACATCATTTGTGTTTGAGGGGTGTAAATGACAGTTCATCCATAACTTAAACAAGGTGGTTCATCATTAATGTGATGCTTCTCAGAAGCTGTCTTGAAAATAATCACTCCCATTAGTCAAGTCATTCTCAAGACATTTTGCATTTCTTGATTCCACAATTCTAGTGTTGTGAGATGAACAGTAAAATATATATCCTTTGGACTTTTGGGCATATCCAATAAAATACCCACTTATATTCCTTGGGTCATGTTTCTTTTCTTGTTCGTTATAAATTCTTACTTTAGACAGATATCCCTAAATGCGTATATATTGCAAACTCAATTTTCAACCTTTCCACAACTCAAATAGCATCTTTAAAACAATCTTGGTTGAAACTCGATTTAATTTGTTCACTGTTGTTTTAAGAGCTTCAATTCATAAGGATTTAGGAAGTTTGGTGTTGTTGTGCATACTTCTAACCATGTTCATTAAATTTTGATTTTTTCTTTCAGCCATAGTCTGGTGAAGTAGGCATGGTGTATTAGACAACAATTCTATTTTCTTGAAGAAACTTCACAAATGGACCAAATGCTTCTCCACTCTCAGTGTATCTACCATAGTATTCTCCACCTCTATCCGTTCTCATGATCTTAATTTTTTTTCACACTATTTTTCTATCTCGGCCTTAAATATCATAAAGGCACTTAATACTTCATTTTTATTATGAAGCGGGTAGATATACATATATCCTGAGTAATCATTAATAAAAGAGATATAATATTTCAGATCATGCATATACATGTATGGATAACATATATTTGAATATATGATCTCCAATATTTTAGTACTCCTCTTGACATCCCTTTTGAATTTGTTGATTTGCTTTCCCTTTATGTAGTCCACACTGTTGGACCCCGTGGCTGTTTTTATGTGATCAACTAAGTTAAGTTAGGTCATGTTATGTTTTGATCCTTGTATCTAAGTATGCAGGAGCTTAGGAACACAAGAAGTCGAGTAGAAGACGCAGCTAGATAGAAATATGGCACGAGAAGGGAGCCGACAAGCTCGGTGCATCCGAGGGATGAAGCGCTGTAGAAGTGTACACCGATGGACGAGAAGAACGTGCACTACTTTCGAGGGATGAAAAGCCGAAGCGGAAGCTTGCTCGAAGAAGCAGGCTGAAAATTGGGTTCGGGTGAACCCTATTTCGGTTGGCCGAAATCACCCAGGTGATCGGAGCAACGGAAGAGCTAAATGGAGCTATCGAGCTGCTGGAGGCACCTTCAACAAGAGTTGAAGGCGCCTCCATGACCTTCAGGTGAAAGGCGCCTTCAACAGGGTTGAAGGCGCCTTTAACAGGACTGAAGGCGCCTTCAACCAACCATGGAAGGCGCCTTCCAACCCTATAGAAGGTGCCTTCGACCAAGAATTTAGCCAATAGCAATGGATAAACATTTATCCACTGCTGCCTTGCTGGAGGTGCCTTCCACCCTATTGAAGGCGTCTTCCAGCCATGGATAATTTTCCCAGGGGTTATAAAAAGATCTCTGAATCTAGGAAATAATAAATCAACTATTGTTTTAATTTTCTAGCAACTTTCTAAGCTTTTAACGAGTGTAAGAGGCTTCTCCACCTTCAATGAATAAGATTTTCTTTTAGTGCGTTCATTAGTCTTGGATTAACAACTACAAGGTTGTAACCAAGTAAATTTTGTGCCTCGTCTTTTAAGTTACGTTGTTATTTTCATTTGTTATTATAGTTGCTTTTAATTAAAGTTGAAAGAATGAGAAAAGTGTTTGTTTTATTTTGATAGACAATTCACCTCCCGCTTGCTGGCTCCGCTGTGCCAACAAGTGGTATCAGAGCCCAATCATCTTAGAAGGACTAACCACCGACTGAAGCACCGAAACGATAGCCGGACCAATAATTTACCCACCAAATTTCGAGGGAGAATTTGCGTCTTGGAAGAAACGCATGGAGGTATTTTTTTAAATTAATTTTGAATTATTATTAATATTAAAATATGAATTTGTAGCATCGAAAGAAAAAGAGGAGTATCAATGGACCAAAAAGGAGCAAGCAGATTTCGTAACAAATGGATGAGCCAAATTTCATCTACTGAGCGTACTACCTTCGCAAGAAGTCAATAGAATCGACACCTATGAATCAGCAAAGGAACTTTGGGAGAAGTTCCTGGAACTACACAAAGGTACGTTCGAAGCCAAACTCGTAAAACGGGACCTATTTCGGAACCAAATAAGCAATCTCTAAATGGAAGAAGGTGAATCGGTTGCTCAACTACACGGAAGAATCAAGGAGCTAATTACTGGCTTAAGGAATATCGGAGAAACGGTAACCAATCGGGACACGCTAAGACATGCTTTAAATATGTTTCTGAGAACATCAGAATGGGCATCTATAGTAGACTCCTATTATATCTCCAAAGATCTTGAGGTGAGTACTTTAAAAAATCTTTTCTCTACTTTTGAATTACATGAATCTCAGTGTGCAGGACAAAGAAAGGGATCGAGTCAAAACATTTCCCTAACGGCAAGAATGGATGATCCAAACTCCAAAGAGTCAATTGATGAAGATGAAACGACTTTAATGGTAAGAAAATTTAATAAGTTTATTCAATCTAATAAGTTTAAATCGCAGACAAAAAAACATTATTGAAACAAAAGGAAGGTCTGATTCTTCAACTGCAATGAAGAAGGGCACATCAAGGATGAATGCCCTAAACTAAAGAAGAATGAGAAAGACAAGGGCAACAGATCAAAACACAAGAACTTAAAGGTCACATGGGATGAATCATCATCCTCTGAGTCCGAGATCGAAGCCTTCTCTAGACTAGCCCTAATGGCAAACCATCAAACAGAAGATGAAGGTAGCTTAGAGATGAGTATCGATGAAGGGAGAGGATCATCAGAAGAAATCTATGATAAAGGGAGAGCATTGGAACATTAGGTAAGTGAGGTACGTGCACTATCTCCCAAGCAGTCATTTAATTTCATTAAGATTTTTTCCAAAGATCTAGTAAAATTAGAAAAAAATGTTAAGTTAAAATTAAACTTAGCAAAGACATGTCCCTTAGTTTTGTTTGACAATTTAAAACTAGAAAATGACAAATTGAAAATGCAAATCGAAACTTTGGAAAAAGAACATGCATATTTGAAATTAAGTAACTTTCAAAAATAAAAAACTAGAAATTATGGTAGGCTAAATTGGTATTTATGATTTCACAGGGGTCAAATTAGAAAGATCCCCAGAAGTTATATGCCTCCAAAATTTTTAAATAACCTAGTAGGAAGAAACTTATATTGTGTTCTAAAAATATACTTAGAGTAAAACTCTTTTTAAAAGGGTTAAATGTGAGAAAGGAAATTAAATATTAATTTCTTTAAAAAATTTTGTCTAAGAAAGTGGTTGTTGCTCCAATATTCAAGAAGGCCTAGTGCTTCGCACAACCTGGAAGCATATTATTGAAATAAATATTTAATTGACTAACTGTTAAACGATTTACTATTATAATCTTTTAACAACTCAATTTTTTTTTTAAGAAAAATTAGTCAAATTTTTTGTTTTTTTAAAACACTTTTATTTCTTGTCAAATACAAAGTATGATGTTATGAAATTTCTTGTTAAAAATTGTTAAACATTCTATTTGCTATTTCTACCCCTAAATATTGATTTCAAACTTTTCTAACTTCTTATGTTATTTTTTCATATTTTCTTGATGTGATCAAAGGGGGAGGAATAGATATAAGTCTAGGGAGAGTTAGGATTTTTAAATTTAAATTCATTTGCAACATTATACTTAAACATTTATAATGTTATTTTTACAATTTCTTTACAATACTCATTGCAATTTGTTTATTTTTACCCTAACTTAAACTTGGGTTGATGCATATCAAAAAGGGAGAGATTGTTGGTCCTCGTGGTAGTTTTGATGCGATCAACCAAGTTAAGTTAGATCTTATTATGTTTTGATCCTTGTGTCTAAGTATGCAGGAGCTTAGGAACATAAGAAGTCGAGCGGAAGACGCAGCTAGCGAGAAGGATGGCACGGGAAGGGAGTCGACGGGTTGGGTGCATTCGAGGGATGAAGTGCTGCGGAAGAGTACACCGATGGACGAGTAGGATGTGTGCGACGTTCGAGGGGCGAAAAGTCGAAGCGGAAGCCTACTCGAGGAAGAATGCTAGAAATTGAGTTTGGGTGAGCCCTATTTCGATTGACCAAAATAACTCAGGCGGGAGCAGCGAAAGAGCTAAATGAAGCTATGGAGCTACTGGAGGCACCTTCAACAAGAGTTGAAGGCACCTCCACGACTTTTAGGCGAAAGGCGCCTTCAACAAGGCTGAAGGCGCCTTCAACCAACCATGGAAAGCGCCTTCTAGGCCTATGGAAGGCGCTTTCGACTAGGAATTTAGCCGGTAGCAGTGGATAAACGTTTATCCACTGCTGCCTCGCTGGAGGTGCCTTCCACCCTATTGAAGGCGCCTTTCAGCCACGGGTAACTTTTCCCAAGGGCTATAAAAAGACCCCTGAACCTAGGAAATAATAAATCAACTCCTGTTTTAATTTCCTAGCAATTGTCGAAACTTTCAACAAGTGTAAGAGACTTCTCCGCCTTCAACGAAGGACATTTTCTTTTAGTAGTTTTATTGCTCTTGGATTAACAACCACCTAGGTTATAACCAAGTAAATTTTGTGCCTCGTCTTTTAAGTTGTTATTTTCATTTGTTATTATAGTTGCTTTTAATTAGAGTTGAAAGAACGGAAAAGATGTATGTTTTATTTTGATAGGAAATTCACCCCCCCTCTTGTCGGCCCCGCTGCGCCAACACACACAAGTCTTAAAATTAGCAAAATCTAAAGTATCAAGTACTCCATTATTTACTAATCTTTTTATTCTCTCCATGGAGATATGTCCCAATCTTCGGTGCCACAAAGTAGAATAATCCTCATTTATAACACATCTTTTAATACCCGCTCGAACATGTATAGTGAATTGATATTATTTTGCAAAGATATGGAATAAATGTCATCAATCATTGTATCATTTTCAACAAGATTGGATTTATAAAATAAATTCACAGAATTACTTAAAAATTCAAAAAAAAACATCCAAATGTATAAACTTTGAAATAGAAATTATATTTCTTGCAAAATATAAAATATAAAATATTTTTTCCAACTTCAAAACAAAACCACTATCTAAAATTAAAATTCATGTTCCAATTATCTCCACATGTGAGAACATCTTGCTTTCAAAATAAATGCTTTGATCACTTTCTACTGGCTTTCTTAGGCTTAGCATACTCTGTAAGGTATTTGTGAGATGGATTATAGAATCAGAATCAATGCACCATGTATTATAAATCATACTAATCATATTAGATTCATAATAGACAAATGATATAAGAATACTTTTTTTTTTCAAATCAATCCTTAAATTTAGTACAATCCTTCTTTATGTGCCATTTCTTTTTACAAAAGAAACACTTAGATTCCTTCTTGATGTCAGGTTGGGGTGGAATCTTCCCTTTCTCTTTCCCTTTGACTTTGGCTTATTTTTGTGGCTTCTTTTGTGTAATCATAAGAGCATTATCACTCATTTATATTAGCAACCTTCTTTCCTATTGTAAATACATATTCATTAACTCATTGATTGACGATACTTATCCTTATGTGGGAAATTTTGAAAGGACCATATTGATGAGGAAGAGTGCATAAGATGTAGTGCACAAGGAAAGTTTCAGATATTTTCACCTTGAGTGTTTTCAATCGAGCCACTATATCCCTCATCTTCATGATATGCTCTCGCACACCTTTCACGTTGGTGAGCCTTAATAATAGAATCCCATTATTAGGGTACTAAAAAGGGCCTTCTCTAACATTGCAAATTGTTCATCAATTGCCTTAAGTAGGTCCTTGACTTTTTCATGCTCCTCAACCACGCCACGAATACAAGTAGAGATTTTGATTTTTATGAACATTACGCATAAATGATTAGATCACTCCCATTTTTCATAAAGGTCAATCTCATCAGGAATATTGATTTCATTAATAACAGATGGTTAGTCTTTTTTTATGGCATAATCAATATCCAACCACTCCAAATGAAGGAGAATTCTTTCCTTCCCGACTTTATAGTTATCATCCTTAAGTTCAAGAATATCACAATGCATATAAGAGAAATTCAAAGATTATATTGCATAAATTAAATACGTGCTTTAAAAAATGACATGTTTTACCAATGTAAATTATGTTTAGAGAAAAATCTAGTGACATAAAACTTATTTGTATGCTAAAGTTTTAATTCAATTAGATTTTATTATAACTTTATAATAAAAATATCACAAAAAAATCTTTAACTCCGGGTAAATTAAAAAAAATATGATTTGATAGTTTATTTTAATTAATCATATAAATATAACAAAGATGGAGTAAAATTTATTATATGTATATAATTAATTATTATATATTTATGTTCACTATGTGATCCTAATCCACTTAATATATAATTTTTCATAATTAAGGGTGTTGTGACTAAATCTTAATTATTTAAAATTATATGGTTGCTGGATAAAATTTTAGCTTTGCATAATTTTTATATAGTAATTATTTAGTAACACACTTAACACTTTCCAAAAGTGTTTCCATAAAAGATTGGTAGAGTTAAGGTGGGAGAATCAATAAGACTAGTCTATGAATAATTTCCTTTGATCATATCTTCTCGGATTATTTTTAATTACTATTAAATTTAATTATTCAAATAATAACTCTTCATAAGTAAAAATTGTCAACTTAATTTGTATTTATAATTTATGAGCTTAACATCAAATCAGAAGAATTTTTTTTTACAATAATTGATACAAAACATGGAATTTTTTTCAAGAAAAGAAAAATTCATAATTTTGGAAGGACAAATTTTTCCAAACTCCAAATTTTGTACATGCAAATCATATATATATCAAGAAAGAATTCATAATAATTGATATATCATACCTAAATTTATTTTTAAAAAATAAATATTCATAATTTTAAAAGGAAAATTTTCTCAATACCAATTTAAATTTTCAAAAAAAAAAAATAATGATATCACATGATATATATATATATATATATATATATATATATATATATATATATATAGACCCAACCCCTTAGACTTTGGTTGATGTTTTGAAAATTGGAAAATTGAATGAACACGTTTTTCAAAAATTTAGTTGATTGAAAATTATATATATATATATATATAAATGATAATCTATCCTTGAGATGACCAGTCCAACACAATGGAAGTTTTTTATCGATCATTTGATTACACCCCTCCTATTTGGAGAAAAAATTTCTACAAATACGTCATAGTTGGGGATCGAACCGTGAATACCTGAGTGATAACCTAGATATCCTACTGCGACACTATAGCCCAACATCCTTTTTTTAAATGACCTTACTTGAACAGGATCTATTCTACTCGTACAACTGTATCCTTGAGTGTTAAGGAGATATGCAACACAATCTCGTTGATGACATAAGATCTCGAGTTCAGAGCATGATTAATGGCTCAGGTCTCTTAGGACCGGTGGCTATAGAGGCTTGTTCTCAGCATATCTGTGTTTACTGGGATGGTCTGACTTCTAAATTTTTATGTCCCCTGGGTTATGGTGTCGCGGTAGGACATCGACGTTGTCACCCAGACATCCACGGTTCGATTCTCAGCTATGACATATTTATAAGAATTTTTCTTCCAAATGGGGGGTGCAATCAAAAGATATTGTGCTTCCGAGCCGACTGTCGTGTGCACTTCCTGATTTACCCTGATGGTCGGTGGAAAACTTCCGTGAGACCGGGTCAACTACCCTCAAGGATCTTTAATAAGACTAACTGGGATTATCACTCATCTTTTCAAAGACATCCGATAAAAAAAATGATTGAAAATTATACGAAGATGAAGGTAAAAATGGCTTCAATACCACCTATTAGAATTTAAATTATACTTTGTACTAAATAAATATGATACTGAATGTGGAAGAAGGATGTTTCCTCTAACCATTTGATATTTGAAGAATACTTTGAATATCATTTTTGTTGTTTAATGATTTAGAGCCTTCTAATAACTCTAAATATCTTACTTAGATTGTGTTATTATTCTTGAAGGGTGTGTATTTATGGACCCTAAATGTCACTATTATTTATATTTATAGGGGACTTATTATCATCATTGAATAAAAGGTAATATTTTGGTTAATTATGTACATTTAACTCTTACTCACTTAATTAACAAAAGAATTATGTATAAATAAAATTTTAATAAATATGTACCACTTAATGAGGTTAGGTTAATAAGGTAAAATTTGTGAATAAAATAAAATCTTTCTAATGCAAAATATATAGTGCATGTCTGACTTTAGATGTAAGCCATCTACATCAACTATCATATCTAAAAGTTTTACCTTAAATTTTAAATAGGGTAACTAAAAACACTCTGCATTAGTTACCCTATTCATTCTCTACATTTAGATTTGATGAATAATGATTTTCTAAATTTATGAAATGAAATTTCTACCTTAAAAATAAAATAATATTTCTTTTTAATCTCTTTCCTTCCATTCAATCTTTTCAATTTCTCTCATTCCACTCATTTCATAAATATAATAATAAAAATAGAAGAAAGAGAAGAAAAATAATAAAAAAAATTAAGGATGATGGAAATTTTAGAGTATTTGATGTAGTGTATAGCAAAAAAATGATTATCTAAATTTAATAAAATTAATCATTTATCTTAAATTTTAAATATAATAATAAAGAAATTGATATAATACCTTAGGTTCAGAACCCAATAAAATTAGGTCCATTAATTTTAACACTTACCCCCAATTTCATAAACGAGATTGCATGTGCTTGCATGTCCCCAAAATTAATGAATTTGCAGACACTAGTGCGCATCTTAACGTTGACTCAACTAAGGAAAGAAGAAGAAATCATGCAAATGGAGGGACTGGTTGATAGCATGGCATGATTGGTGTGAGGCGACAGTGACCATTAATCAAAACCAACAATGAGCAACTTAATGTTGCAGAATACAGGCTTAAGTTATGCCCTAGTCACCCTTACTCTCATCACGAGAATCACATTAAAATCAAACAAGTCTTAGACAGATCCAATGCCGATGAGCGTCATGCTGACCTACAAATAATTAGCTACCCAAGTAGAATAGCCAATTAAACCAGTTCCAAATAAGTTCATGGAAAAGCTACCATAACCAGAGAGCCATGTATATGGAAACCTCAGTTGATACTTGATATAATTTGGATCGATTAGTCATTTAGGTGCACACCTCTTGCTACTTTTTTTATTTCACAGTCCATCTTATATTTGTCATAAAGTTTTTTTCATCATATGTAACATGTTATAGATCTCAGCGCTCTTTGTCTCTTCTTACCACTGAAGTGTGTTTTCATGTCAGCAGGCTTAACTTGGTATGTGAGAGTATGTTTTTATTTTTGATTATCTATTGAGAAAGAATTATTTATGAATACTATATGATAGATTATGCTTCTTAAATTAATCAATCTAAATAAAATTTAATATTTATTTTTTATTATAGTTGTGTAGATAATAAGTAAACTTTAAAATATCATCAAATTGAATATACACCCTTAAATCAGATTTTATTGTTCTTTTAATTTTAAGCAGTTTTATTTTGATAAAATAATAGGGACTTATATTTTTTTTTTATAATTATTTGAATATAAATATGTCTACTAAAAATTTAAGATTTTAAATATATATAAAAAAGAATTTATTCCATTTCAGAAACGTGCACTTGATAGATTTGTAACTAATATTAATAATCAAAACTAATAAAATAATACAACTAAAAATTTAAATAAAAAATTAATTAAATTTTTGTTAGAAGATAATAATTTAGGATAAAATACTGGGACAAGAATTTTTTAATAATTACAAATCTAATTCATAAAATATTAATATTAACGAAAAATATAATAATAATGCAGAAGAAGAAGATGAATTAATACATTTTCAAGATAATTTTTTTAATAAAATTGATGAAAATATTATTCAAAATATATATGATTCAATATAATGAACAAATATAAATATAAATTTTAATAGATTTATTAGTTGAAAAAGCTCTAAATAGAGGAATCATATCTCTTTTCCAAATAATGAAAATATTTTTCTATGATCCATTTTATTCAAAAATTAATAAATGGAGAAAAATATGATAGAAAATACTAATATATTCAAAAGAATTAGATAAAGTAGGTTGCTCTTATTGTAAACTATTAATCAAAAATCAATTACAATTCAATTAGCAAATCAAGGGTGTCATTGAAAAAATTTTAGTGATAAACTTAAAATTCATGAAATAAGTTGTGAACAAATTATAAATATGAATGTTTGGTTTGATATTGAAATGAGATTGCTTAAAAATAAAACCATTGATCAAAATTTACAAGAAAAGATAAATAAGGAAAAAGAATATTAGAAGAATGTATTAATAAGAATTATTTCTATAGTTAAAAATCTTGCAAAAAAAAAAAAATTGGCATTTTGTGATTCAAATTCTAGACAAAAAACCGTTTTTTAGGGATAAAGGTATGCAAATTTCATCATAAATCCAATTTCCAATGATTTTTTTTTTTAAATTCGTTGCAAAATTCGTCCCTAATTAATAATATTTTTGTAGTGAAATGAGAAGATTTATCAATATAAGAATGAAAATTTTTTAGGTTTAATTGAAATGATTACAGAATTTGATTCTATAATACAATAACACCTTAAACATATTCAAAATGGTGAAATTAATAATCATTATCTTAGTCATAATATACAAAATGAGTTAATAAATATATTAGAAAAAGAAGTAAAAAAATATTATAATTAAAAAATAAAGAAGAAACATATTTTTTAGCTATACTTAATTATACTCCAGATATAAATTATCAAAAACAAATGTCTCATATATTAAGATGTGTAGATATTTCAACAAGTCCAATTAAAATAAAAGATATTTTATAAAAATTTTAAAACTAGATGATACATCAGGAAAAGATCTTTTTGATATGCTTATGAATAGAATAAAGAAAATTGAACTTGATGTAAATGACAAAAGAGGACAAGTATATGATAATGAGGCTAATATAAAAGATAAATAAGAAGGCGTACAAAAGCGATGCTTAGATATAAATTCAAGAGCTTTTTATACACCATATGGTTGTCATAGTCTTAATTTAGTACTATGTGATGCGAATAATTTGTGTCCTAGTGTTATAACATTTTTTTGGTGTGATACAATATATATACTCATTATTTTATTATTCTACAAAAAGATGGAAAATTTTACAAGCTCATGTTTCTATTTTAACTCTTAAACCATTATAACTATTAGATTATATATATTTATTAGAATTATTTGTTTATCGTTTTTAGAATTTATGATTTCTTAATCTAGATATATAAGGTTTTATATTTTTTATTTCTAAAACACTTTTTTGATTTACCAAGACGGTTATTTTTTTCTTGTTGTCAATTTCTATAATCACAAACACATTGGGAAAGTCATCTTAAAAAGTGTTAAAGCAATAAAATATCAAGTTCTACAAATAAGAGAAGCTTTGTATAAACTTGCAAAAAAGAGTGACGATACTAAAATAAAAAGTGAAGCAAATTCTTTAGTAACATATTAGATTGAAATTTTTTAATTTTTATTAGGTATGGTTATTGGATATGATATATTATTAACAATTAATATTGTTAATACATTTTTGAAATATAAAGATATGAACATTGCTATTGCATTAGATCAATTAAAAGGTCTTATTTCTTTTTAATGATTATAGAGGAAATAGATTTACATCTACTATCATTTCTACTAAAGGGATTGTAAATGAAATAAATATAAAATCAAAATTTTATGAAAAACTTATAATTTGAAGAAATTAACTATTTGCTAAGAATGCAACTAATGAAGTAAAACTTTGAAGAATTTTAAAATTAATTATTTTAATTATATTATTGATTATATTATTTTTTTCATTTAAAGTATGTTTGAACAATTTAAAATATACAAAAATAATTTTAATTTTTTATATGAGAAAAAAAAGTTAAAGTTGCTAGATAATAAATTTTTTTAAAATAAAATGTTTAAATCTAAATAACTTTTAACAAATGCCATATTATTTGATGATGATTTTGATTTATTTTTAGAATTAAAATTTTTTAAAAAATATAAAATCCAAATAAAAATAGCATTTGAGATATTAAATCCTATAAAAAAAATAATTTTTTCCTCATATGCATAGCTTATAGAATATTATTCAAGAAGTTTTTTTAAAATTAAAATTAATAAAATCTTATTTACTTTTAACAATATCTCAAAAAAATAAATAATCTAGCAATTTTTCCAATTGAAAAAATTTATTATCAAAACTCAAATATAAAAATTTAATTAATAATTTTACATCTCAAAATTAAATTTTATATAAAATTTTAAATACGTTATTGTCGGCGTAAGTATGAAGAGAAATTTTAAATTTTTTAAAGAAAATATTAAAGGTCTGAAAAAAAAAATTGTCTAGGTCTCATGTAACTTGAGACGGCCCCTGATATAGTAGAGGGAAGAGGGTGAGAAGCAATAAAATCCTGAACTGCTTGGCGACTGCTATCGTTGAGAAAATCCGTCGAGCGGCTGCTGATCAGTGCTTCAGGTCACCCGAGCAATCCGGCGAACAGCTGCCGTGGAATTGGAGAGAAGGGGCGGAAAGCAAGAGACTTTGTCCGTCCATGAGAATATGAGATTGATCCTTGATCTCGGGCATGATTTTGAAAGTTCGTGGGAATTAATTGTAGGATATTCAACGGAGTGCAAAATCATGTGGCGGACATGACAACAAACATTTCGCTGGAGAGACGGCTTTTGTGGACAAGTTCATTCCTGCACCCCCCATGGGCCCTGGCTTAGACAGGTTTTGGAGGATTTATTTATCATCCATTCAACGTGGGAATCTGATCATCGCGTTCATGCATATTCCTGGGACTCTCGGATAAGCAAGGAGGGGTGTCGGCACCTATACGAAAAAAGAAAACAAAAAAGATAATTAATCTCAGGGCCCTTTTCATGATATATCTACACTATTTGCTGAGGGATTGAAATAATTGTGCCTTATCGCAACGTACAGTTCTACGATAACCTGAGTATATAATTTCAGACTGTCCCTATGGACTGATTTTTACTAAGTGTCAAGCGCGGACTGATCGAGTAGATAGAAAGGTCGAGTGGACAGATCGACCAATTAAGCGGGTAGTATTGCCGATCGTGCTGTGTAGCAAATCATATACAGAGCGACTGAACGAGTCAACAGTCAGTATTACCGAGTTAAAAGGAATTTACAAGGGTGTGATCGTGTGGGTGAAAAAAATTTGATTAAATCGAACAAACCTACCAAGCAGACCGAAATTTTAAAATTCAGTTTGATTAATTTGGTAATTTGATTTTTTTCCCCAAAAAATCTATTTTTTTAATAATTTTGATTAATTTTAATTTAATTTTTTTATATTTGGTTAAATTGAATAAATTGAAATTTAAAAATTGAGGTAAATCTCTCATGGAATAAAAAAAATTCGATTTTAGTTTTGATTAAATCTTCCATTATTTTAAAAAAAAATAGTTCATTCAATTTTTACCAAATTATCTAATATTTTATCCGTTTGATTTATCCAATTTTTATTTAAAAATTTGATTGGTTCAGTTAATTTGAAAAAAAAAATTAAGTAATTCAATTTTTGAATAATTTGGTTCCATTCAATTTTAGTCGAATACACGAGGCATGATTATGAGAAAGACTAGAGATGAGTTATTTTATTCCATCCACACTAGATGGCTAGAGATGCATGTCAATCCTTTATCCTTCAATCTTTTAACAGTAAAAAATATTACACCAGAAGTCAATTTTATTTGTATATAAATTCAAAAATATTACAATATAAGTTAATTTAATTAGTAGACAAATTCACAACATATTACAGTAGATGCCAGTTTAATTAGAACTATCAAAGTCAATGTGTCCCTATGACTTGTGAAGGAGAAAAAAATAGATACCCTAACAAGGGTCGAATCAGTGACTATCAAATATTGACTCTATTGGAAGCGAACAGTAAAGGTGACATCAGGAATGGAAGTAAGTGACGGTGCCGCCAAAGATAATAGATTCGCAAAGATGTGAGCGGGAACCAAAATTCGATTAAATTGAATAGATTGGGAACGGAACAAATTTAAAAATTCGGTCCGATTAATACAGTAGTTTTATTTTTCTTTTATAAAATTTATTTTTAGATTAATTCGGTTTTTATTTTAGTTTAATTTTTTATTCAATTAAACTAAATAAACTAAAATTTAAAAATTAAACCGGTAAATCTCATGCAATAAAAAAATTTTGATTTCGACTTTTATTAAATCTTCTATTATTCGAAAAAATTTAGTTAATTAAGTTTTTATCCAATTAATTGATATTTTATAAGTTGGATTTATTCGATTTTCAATTAATTTGAAAAAATAATTAATTCTGTAATACCTTAGGTAATTTTGATGTGACCAACCAAATTAAGTTAGGTCTTGTTATGGTTTAACCCTTATGTCTAAGTGTGCAGGAACTTAGGAGCACAGGAAGTCGAGCGAAACACACACCTAGCGAGAAAGACGATACGGGAGAGAGCCAAAAGACTCAGTGCGTCCGAGGAACGAGGTACTGCAGAAGAGTACGCGGGTGGACGAGAAGGAGACGTGTGACATTTCTGAGAGACGAGAAGCCGGAGCGGAAGGTTGCTCGAGAAGGCCGGAAAATGAGTTTGGGTGAGCCATATTCTGGATGGACAAAATTACTCAAGCGAGCGGAGCCAGAGCGGGAGACTCGGACCCAAGTGAGCGGATCCGGAGCTAAAGACCTAGACCTGGTCTCGGCGCCTCGCCCAGGGGGCTGTGTCGACCCAGCCTGGGCGCCCGAAACCCTTCCGAATGTCAGAACCAGAAACTTTATCAAAACACACGTTGTCAAGATCCGGTGCGACGGGGATACAATTTTATTCCCCTTTAGGCGCGTGGAACCTTTCCAGGCACTCCGATCAGGGTTATACAGTCATGATCCAAGAAGCTAAAAACAATACTTGTAATCGATTTTAATTTAATTTAACTTTGTAGTTGTGAGATTTGACTGATGTAAGAGGCTTCTCTGTCCAGAGGAAATTTTAGTGAGTTTTATTTCTTTAGATTAGTAATCCGTTGATTGTAAACTAACTCTTTTTTATCTCTTCTTTCTTTAATTAATTTGTATTATTTTTTATGTAAGTGTTAATAAAACTGTAAAATTTGAGAAGGATTCTTTTTTATTTTCAGATTATTCATCCTCTCTAATTGGTCACGAAGGATCTAACAAATTTGATTTTTAGTTAATTTGATTCGGTTTAATTTTAAGTGAATGCTTACCTCTATGTGAAGGGACGGCGTGATTATGAGAAACCTAGATTGATATTGGGTTATTTTATTTAATTATGAATGCATGTGGATGATTCATATAATTAGGAATCCGTTTATCTGATTCAATTTAAAATAATTTTTTAAAGAGATTTAGTAAGGATCTATGTCAGCTAATACAATTAAATTTTAGTATCGAATATGATTATGATTAAATTACGATAACTATCTATCATATACATTTATAATAAGTCCATGGAACTATGGTACCACAGTCGGACATTTAAATTGTCACCTAAAAATTTACGGTTCAATTTTTAGTTATGATATATTTACAAAAAAATTTCTTCTAAATATGGAGCACAATCAAAAGATGTTGAACTTCTGGGTTAATCGCCACGTAGTTCCCGATTTATCCTGATAGCTGATGAAAAATTTAGGTAGGATCAGATTAGTCACCTTAGGAATAGTCAATGAAATTCACTGAATTTATCTTTATTTTTTATAATAAAATCAAATCATATATTTTAATCAAATTTTGACACATAGTAGATGAACTATAATACATATTATAATAAAATTGTAACCTATGTTATAATTAAACAATGATATGTACCTAATGTACCTCCCACAGATCATCCGAGATGATAAATGGTGGCATGTTTATCATATGAGGTCATGGGATCAAACCGTAGGATTATCGGGACATAAATCCCCGGATCCTGTGCAACTCACCTCACCATCACTTATCCTCTCAGTTATCGAGATTTATCTTCCTCGTGATGGTCCGTGATCGGATGGTGGAGGGAAAAGATTGGGTGTTGGCGGTGGGTGGTTCAATCAAGAGGAATACGTGAGAATCGATGCTCTGCATGCAATTGCGTGTCCATCAAGGACCGCAATTCTTTTGGAGTCCATTCCGGGTGGAGTTGAAGGAGAGGGAGGGAGATTGGCAAGATGCAATCTCTCCGCCAGCGGTCCGATGTCATGGTCTTCAACACCGACTACTAATAGACGCACCATTGTAAAAATGAGGGTCTGAGACTACTTCGAGCGAGCAAAGAAGTCACGGAGGAGATGAACCCGCCGAAGCTTTCAACAGCGCTAGAGCCCTTAGAACTTGGGCTCGTTGGGTCGATTGCAAGGTGACTCTCACTAGACTGCCATCTATCGGATATTATCCTTTTAGGTGGATTTATTTATAAGTTAATTATAAATATATTTCTCAAGGATATTTAGACGAAGCTATAGGGTAAGGATGACTCTTTAATCATATTATTTGTCGCTTTTGGTTTATGTTTTTATCATGTTATACCATGCTTTCATTGAAACAAGATTCATGCTCATGTACTTATATTTCTTGTTTCGGATTCTTATTTAATTTTTAGAATTCATACGGCTTAGATTTTATATAAATTTCAATTGGTATAAGAGGATAGTTGTTTTATTGTTTTCATGGCACTATGGTTGGGGTTTTTCGTAGATCTAATGTTTACATGCTAGATTATGTTTTGCTTGAATTTATCATGAAAACATTATGTGAAAGAAAACTAAGACAAGCTTGGTTTTTCTTGGTTTTCATATTTTATGAAGAACAGTGGTGAACAACCATTGTCTTTGTGGAAAACCGTCACATTCAATCTAATTTTAGGTCAAACTACAATGGTGTAATTGATTGTCTTGGTCAGATAATTGATTATCAAGCCTAGGTTAGCGAACATAAACATTCAAAATCGATTGAATTGGTCGATCAGTTGGTTCTACTCGATTGCATTGATTTATCAATCGATTGGCTCAATAAGATCAAATAAGCGATCGATTTTTAATTGACCACCAGTTCGACTGCTGACTAATCGATTAGTGATCTTGAGGTTCGATGTAGTAGCATTTAGAATTGATCAACACAATCGACTAACAACCCTAAAATCATGACAAAATTAATTTTAATCGATTATCTGATTTGACAGCTTCAAGTAATCATTTAGTGCTAAGAACTAACCGATTATTGTTTAAGGGTCGAATGCAGAAGGGCGTTTAATCGATCATCCAAATCGATTGAAGTGATTTTCACCAATCGATTAATGGATTGAAATAGAGTAAAGAAGGCTCTTGGAATAATATAATTAAGGTGATAATTGGTGATTAGCAATCGATTACCATGCTGGAAAAAGGTGAATACGCTTGCCCCCAGCGCCCCCGCCAACCCGTCTCAGGGCCAACACGGAGGAGGTAAATCACGGGCGGCTATTAGCCTTTGGAATAATGACTAGCATATAAGGGAGGCATTTACCTCGGCTTTCTCGAGATTCGAACCCTAGATCTCATGGTGGCAACACCTCATGTGCTAACTACTAGACCATCCCGAGGGGATTTAGCAATCAATTACCATGAATCAACAATCGATGGTTAAGTGTGAAATTGAACATAGAAGGTTCTGTAATCGATTAGGACAACCGATTAATTGGCACATATCTGAATCGATTGATGGTCATGAAATTGAATACAGTAGTCTCTCAAATCGATTGAGTCAATTAATTGGATCATACCAATTGATTACCATACATTATCAATCAACTAAACACCTAAAATTTGAGCTATTAATGTTGATCACATGCTTATCTGTTCGATTAAAGTTCCTAGGGGTTTCTTGGGTCTACCTACACACGTGCTACTAAATTTAACTATTGTGTCGACCTAAAGGAAGACACCTTAAGAAGATTTAATGCATTTTGTATTGGTAAATGTATATCTATGCTAAGAGCAATTGACCCAAAGAAAAATTACTTTTATACCAAATATATAATTAAGGATAGCTTACAACTATTAGACAAAATTTATTTTTTTGTTTAGATCATGCACAAAATATGTCAGCCCAAAGATAAACATATTATGTATCAAATTAAAGTTATTGTAAGTTATATACCAAACATAACTCATATAAAGTATCGAATTATATGCATAATGAGTTGGCTCAAAGGAAGGTTCATTATGTAGTCAATTAAAATTTGAGTTATATTAGAAAGTACTGTTAAGAAATTATATTTTAATCCAAGAGTAAAATATAATATTGTATTTGATATCTCATAAAAAATCTATTTATATATATTTATAATTTTATTTTATTTGCATAATCTTATAATTTATTACTTGTAGTTATACATGTTCTTGGCTTAAGTAAATTGTGAGCTTACATTATTTTCTCTCTTTTAATTTCAATGCAATCTGTAATAGTATTAATAACTTCCCATACTAATTAGTTCGAATTTTGCTGAATGTAAAGAGTTCGCGATTGTAATCTTACACTACATGGACTTAGAGTATGCATTAAGACATGATCACCCCACACCCTGAACTAGTACTAGGACTGTAGAGTAGAGAGTTGAATTTGACAAGTGGGAGAAATCAAACTACATGTGTTTAAGTATCATGGACTTTTCATCCTGGCACCAATTATGTTGGATCGAGACCACGCTAGAGGGGGGGGGGGGGGGGAATAGCGTTCGTGGCTATTTCTTTCGATTCGTAAAACAAATGAGTAAAAGCGCAGCGGAATGAAGAAATAACAAACACAGAGAGACAAGGAGATTTACTTCGTTCGGAGCCTAAGGCGACTCCTACTCGAAGGCCCGCGATCCTTGATCGCTTTCCGTGGGCAACAACTATAATCACGATAAAAATATTACAGACTAATTACAATTCAAAGCAGTAAGCAGATTATACCGACAACAAAAACTAAATCTGAAGCTCCGGGTTGTCGGGGTGTCGTTGCAGCACTTTCTGGATCGAGTCGTTAGCAGCTTATTGCAGAGAGATTGCTTAGAAGATTGTTGTTTTGAAGCTGCACCTCGACCCTTCTTTTATATGAAGTTCCGGGCGCCTGGATCCCTTCCGGGCGCCTGGAGTGTGACGTGGCCAACCAACCAGGATGCTCCACGTGGCGAAGTCGCGGCAGGGATAAAGTTTGGTCCCGGGCGCCTGGACCTGTTCCGGGCGCCCGGACCTCCGGGCGCCCGGATCCATCCCGGGCGCCCGGACAACCTTTTTCCAGCAGGTTCCTCACCTGCAAACAAAGGTTAGTCCGAGCAAAATCCCCTGCAAGACAGTGTTAGAATAAGATAAAACATTGTAAAGAAGAATTGACAGTCTTCGGACTGTCCGAGTCTGACTTCGGATTTCCAACCGGAAATCCTAGGTCGACCCGACGCCTACTGTTCCCTCTACGGGGAACGCGTCCTCACCTACTCCACTTATCCTCCAGATTCACTGGACTTTTGCTCAAGACTCGATGCTTCCGGACTTCCTGCTGGACATCCGCTTCCCGGCTAGTCCAGTCTTTCACCTGGTTCGCGACACCAGGACTTTCCACCTAGGGTTACCACCCCCTAGGATTTTTGCCTGAAGCCATCGACCTGCCAAGACTTTCCGCATAGGGTTACCACCCCCTATGACCTAGGGTTACCACCCCCTAGGGTTTTCCGCCTGCCTAACCGCAGCTAGGACTTTCCTGAAATACTCATTCAAACATGTTAGATCACACACTAACTTAACTTTGAATCCTTTGCCATTATCAAAACTAAGGTTCGATCGTCGGATGCTTCTGCACCAACAATCTCCCCCTTTTTGATAATGACAACCGAAATTCAATGTTAAGTAAAAATTATGCAGTTATATATAAGCACAAGAAGCGTGATATAAAAAGTAAGCATAAACATAGCTCCCCCTTAATACAGACTCCCTTTAAAACATTTTCTTTGAATTTATTTCTTTCTTTGAATTTCTCTACTCTCCCCCTTTGCCATATATCAAAAATGAGCTAGTTTTGAAAAACTTAATTTTTCAAGACAGAATTTAGCAGAAAACATTTTGACTTAGGCAAGGAGCAAGTGTAAGGCAACACCTTAGAATAGCAATATTTTTCAAAATTTTATCAATTGATTTTGCTTGAAGAGATTTGCAAAGAGGAACTCTTTTTAACTTAGTGTGTTTTGAGGAGAAAAAATTTTCAAACAAAAATATAACTTCAGAAATTTAACAAAGTTTTCCACTTCAGAAATTTTAAGCAACATTTTCAGCTTTAAAGATTTTAAAAAAAATTTCTTGAAAGAAAATATTCAGGTTTTTTAAAGAAAATATCCAAAGGAAAAAACATTTTTCAAAGCTTTAAAAACTTGACGGTTTTTCGAAGAGGTTTCAGCTTAAATAACTTTTTAAGAAGATTTAAAAAGGATTTTCAGAATAGAGGATACTTGAAAGTTTTAAATTTGGAGAAAGTTTTTGAGAAAGCTGCTTTGAAATGAATTTCAAGAATATTTAAGGCAAAGGAGAAGGGATAACCTTGATAGAATGTCATTTTGTTTTAGTAAGGTATCAGAGCCCTACAGTCCCAGCATGAGTAAAGATTTGTTTTGATCAGGTATCAGATCCCTTAAATACAGACATGCTAAAACTTATTATTTCCTTCACCAATTGTCTAACCGTTTAGCTACTTGATGATTGCCTAGAGGGCAACAGTGTTCACTTGGTTAGTCAAGTCAAGTCAATTGATCCAGTTAGATTGTACTAAGGCTGGAAGACTTGATTTGATTACTGTTAATTATGTATTTAACGCCCAGACTCATATTGATGCACAGAAATAAGCATTCTTGAGTCCAGACTATACCCTATGCATCTCACAACGTTCTATGTTTTACAAACACAATCAAGGTAAACCTAGGTGTTTGTGAGATGCTCTGGCTGAGTCTTGGGGGAACATGATTTCTAGGGTGAAATCCTAGACTAAATCCAACTTTCGAAAGTCTAGCAAAGTGGGGATTTTGGAAAATCAGTTTTGCCTAGTAGTTATAAAAAAATAAGTAAGAATATAAAGTTATAGTATCTATTCTACCCAACACATACCTATTTGTCTTCTAAGTGAGCTGAACTCAAGTTCAGGTAAGGGTTTTGTGAAAATGTCAGCTAGGTTTGATTTTGACTCAACATAGTTGAGTATAATATCACCCTTAGCTACATGATCCCTTACAAAATGATGCTTCACCTCTATGTGTTTAGTCCTTGAGTGATGAATTGGGTTTTTTGTTAGATTTATTGAACTTATATTATCAATTGAAAATTTTGTTTTATTATATTCTAGTTGATAGTCTTTAAGAGTGTGCATCATCCATAGCAATTGAGATGCGCATTCACCTAATATATTCAGCTTCAGTGGTAGATAAAGCAACACAATGTTGCTTTCTACTTGACCAACTTACAAGACATTGCCCTAGAAATTGACAACTGCCACTTGTGCTTTTTCTATCTAACTTGCATCCAGCGTAATCTGAGTCAGAATAGCCAAGAAGGTCAAGGGTGCAAGTTCTAGGGTACCAGAGTCCTATATTTAGAGTACCTTTAATGTACCTAAGTATTCTTTTAACATAGGTTAAGTGTGACTCTTTTGCACAGGATTGGTATCTTGCGCACATACCTACAACAAACAATATATCAGGTCGGCTTGCAGTTAGGTACAGTAAACTACCTATTACACTTCTATAATATTTTGGGTCTACTGGTTTTCCTACTGGGTCAGAGTCAATGTTGATGTTGGTTGCCATTGGAGTATTTATTATTTTTGAATTTTCCATGCAGAATTTTTTAATTAATTCCTTAGCATATTTAGTTTGATAAATGTAAATTCCATCTTTAGTTTGTTTTATTTGTAAGCCTAAGAAAAAATTAAGTTCACCAACCATACTCATTCCAAATTCATTTTCCATTAATCTAACAAATTCTTTTAGAAATTTAGAGTTAGTGGATCCAAAAATTATATCATCAACATAGATTTGGGCTATGAAGATGTCTTTTTCTACAGTTTTTACAAATAGAGTTGGATCTATTTGACCTTGGTTGAAGTCTTTGGATATTAAGTGATTGGATAACCGTTCATACCATGCCCTAGGGGCTTGTTTAAGTCCATACAAGGCCTTTTTTTTAACTTAAATACATGATTAGGATTGTTTAAGTCTTCAAATCCTGGGGGTTGGCTTACATAGACCTCTTTTTTGATGAAACCATTTAAAAAGGTTGACTTAACATCCATTTGGTATAATTTAAACCCTTTATTTGCTGCATAAGCTAATAGCATTCGAATGGATTCGAGTCTAGCTACCGGTGCATAGGTTTCATCATAGTCTAATCCTTCAACTTGACTAAACCCTTTGGCTACTAGTCTGGCTTTGTTTCTTATGATATCACCCTGATCATCCAACTTATTTCTAAAAACCCATTTGGTGTCTATTATTGATTTATCTATGGGTTTAGGTACAAGGTCCCAGACTTGGTTTCTCTCAAATTGGGCTAATTCCTCCTGCATAGCTATGATCCAGTCCGGGTCAGGTAGTGCTTCTTCTATTGTTTTAGGTTCGATTTTAGAAATTAGGGCAATCTGACTATGGATTCTATAGGAAGATCTAGTTCTGACTCCTAGGTTTGGATCACCCAAAATTTGGTCAGGTGGGTGAGAAGTACTGGCCCTAGTTGGTCTTATAATTGGGTCAGGGGCTGGTTCCCCTGGTTTATTAAGATTTGGTTGAATTTCATCATCTTCTATATTTCTTGGATCAACATTCTCATTTATATTTGGTAAATTATTTTCTTCATCAAATATTATATTAGTTGTTTCTTCAACTTTTAGAGTGTTTTGATTGTAGACTCTATATGCTCTACTATTTGAGGAGTATCCTAAAAATATTCCTGGGTTAGATTTGGGTGTGAATTTTCCTAAATAATCTTTAGTGTTTAAAATGTGAACTTTACACCCAAATATTTTTAAATAATTTAAGTTAGGAATTTTATGATAATATAGTTCATAAGGGGTTTTCTTGTGAAATTTGTTGATTAAAATTCTGTTTTGAATATGATTTGCAGTATTTATTGCTTCAGCCCAAAATTGGTGATTTAAATTATATTCATTTAACATAGTTCTAGCGGCTTCTTGTAGTGTTCTATTTTTACGTTCCACTAGACCATTTTGCTGAGGGGTTCTAGGACATGAAAATTCATGTAGGTATCCATTTATTTTACAAAATTGAGTAAATCTATGATTTTCAAATTCTCCCCCGTGATCACTTCTTATTCTTTTAATTTTAGTATCTTTTTCATTTTCTATTAATTTACAAAAATTACTAAATATTTCATAGGTTTCATCTTTTGTTTTTAGGAATCTTACCCATGTAAACCTAGAGTAGTCATCAATTATTACTAAGCAATACTGGTTCTTGCTTAGTGACTTGGCTCCATGTGAATCAAATAGGTCAAGGTGAAGGAGCTCAAGTAACGAGTTGGTTCTTTCTAGATTTGTTGATCTGTGTGTTGACTTAGTTTGTTTTCCTTGTTGACAAGCATTACAGATTGAGTTTTCAATGAATTTTAGTTTGGGCAAACCTCTAACTAAACCATTATGACTCATTTTTGAAATGAGTCTAGTGTGAGTGTGACCCAGTCTTCTGTGCCACAAGTCAGTTTCCTCTTCGTGTGTTATAAAACACTTTATTGAGGATGTGGGTAGATTAATTGAGTACATATTGTTTTTCCTAAGTCCCTTAAGTGTGATTTCAGGATTTTCAATATTTTTGACTAAACACCTAGCTTTGTCAAAAGTGACTAAGTATCCGCTATCACACAATTGGCTTATACTTAGTAAGTTGAAATTGAAATTTTTAACTAACAAAACTTTTCTAATAATAAAATCGGAGTTGAGTTTGATATTACCTCTTCCGATTACCTTAAGTTGACCATTGTTGCCGAATGCAACTGATCCTAAATTTTTTAGTTTGAGCTTTGAAAACTTCAATTTATCTCCAGTCATATGTCTGGAACATCCACTATCCAACATCCATTGATCCAACTCCTACACATAAAGTGAATGAATTGGTTTCTTGTTAATGGATAGAAAGATAGTTTGACTGAAGTAGACTCCTTAGAATTTTATCTTACCCAGGCTAAGTTAACAATAATTAGTCATATTGTTATAATTGTTTTGAAAGGTGTTTTAAAGTTTAATTTAAAAGATTTTTGAAAGATGAGTTTTAAAATAATTTTGAAATTGGGTTTAAAATAATTTTGAAATTGAGTTTAAAATAATTTTTGAAATTGAGTTTAAAATAATTTTGAAATTGGGTTTAAAATTTTGAAATTGGGTTTAAAATAATTTTGAAATAATTTTGTTGAATTAACTTGATTTAAGTCAATTTTAATTTAGTCATCTCACCCGATCTAAATTTTCAATCAGGGAACCCTATAATTGTTGTGAGATGAATTGAGGTTCAGTTTAAGGAGTTGGTTTAACTTTGTGTTAGATTCAGGTTTAGCTTTGGGTTTAACAAGTAAGCATTCTTTGGATAAACTTCTGGGCTATGGTGAGTCACAAGGAACTCATTAAAGTAACCATGCCTTCGAGGTTTTCCAAATAGTCCTACCCATTGAGCTTAATACTTAACCTTGGTCTAACTAGTTAGGATCCATTTAAGGGTAGCTTCGGTCAGTTCCACTTGGCCAAATGCAACCAGGTCGAAGCCATATCTTCCTAGACATGCGAGCCCAAGCTTCCCTAACGTACTATCATCCAAAAACTTCACCAGTACCGTGGGTCAAGTTAAACCTAGCCCATTTTATCTAACCTTAATTACCCTGCCGGGTAGTCTGCTCTTGGTTACCCTTATCTGGTGGATTAAGTTTGGAGGTGCCAGATAATCTGGAGCCTTCCTTTGGATTTTTGATTTAATTAAATTCGATTTTAACTTGATTTTAATTTAATTTCGATATTTTAATCTTGAATTTTGAATTTAATTTTCGAATTTATAATTTAATTTCAAATTTTGAATTTAATTTTTGAATTTAAAATTTAATTTCGAATTTTGAATTTCTGAATTTATTTTCGAATTTTGAATTTAATTTTTGAATTTAAAATTTAATTTCAAATTTTGAATTTCTGAATTTCTGAATTTATTTTCAAATTTTGAATTTCTGAATTTAATATTTAATTTCGAATTTTGAAGGTTAATTTTGAATAATTTTTTTTTAATTTAAAATTTTAATATTGTTTTTCTTTTTGCTCCCCCTGGATCATGACCTCGATATGGTCTATCGAGGTAGTGTATTTGATCCTTCAGGACCCAGTATTGACTAAGTCCAACTTGATTGATCAATTTGGACTTGGGGACCCATGCTTGAACTGAGTTACTACTTTGTTTGTATATTAAGGATAAGTAAGATTTATATTTACTTTTATATCCTAGCCCAGTTCTATTGTAAATGGCCCTTTGTGTCCCAAGAATTAAGTCCAAGTTCTTGGAGCCCAAAGAAAACCGTTCTAAGGTAGTTTTTAAATCTTTAACCTGATTTTTTAGACTTGAATTTTCTTCCTCAAGTTTTTGAACTTGAGTTGGAAATTCAGTCTGACTCTGGTCAGGTAAGGGTTTAGTGTCAGCCACTTCTTTAAGGACAGTTATTTCCTTTAGAAGTGACTTAACTTTCAGGTTTGACTTAGCAATAAATAACTAACTAAAATGTTTAACCGGGAGATACTTACAGCGGGGTCTGGTCCTTCGGAAACGGATACGGATCCGTGGCTTTGCTCGGACTCCGCCTCAGACTCGCTCTCGCTTCCGGATTCGACGATTTGGTCCCGGGCCATTAATGCGAGTAGACTCGTCTGTTCGAGCTCGTCGTCGTCGTCCTCCGATGAAGATTCGTCCCATGTTGCCTTAAGGACCTTTTTCTTTCTTTGCTTTTTGACCTCCTTCAGGTTAGGGCAGTTGGATTTGATGTGCCCTTTTTGGTTGCACCCGTAGCATGTAACTTCAAACTTCATCTTTGAGTTCTGTGACCCTTCCTTCGTTTTCACTGCCTTCTTTAGATCTCTTTTGTTGAAACCCTTCGTCTTGTAGAGCTTCTTTACGAGGTTTATCAGCTCGGTTGTAATTTCAATGTCTTCATCGTCTGAGTCTGGTTCATCTTCCGATTTCGGTTCCGTTCTTCGTCGTGATCTCGGTTCCCGTGTTCGACTTGTACCTGCAACCAACGCAATACCTTTCTCGGTTGGCTATGTATTAGTCTGCTCATGAAGTTCAAATTCACAAAATAGTTCGTCTAATTTTAATGAAGACAAGTCCTTGGAAACTTTGTAGGCATCTACCATTGATGCCCACAATGTGTTCCTTGGAAATGAGTTTAAAGCATACCTTATGATGTCCCGATTCTCTATCTTCTGCCTGATTCCATGAAGAGAATTGAGGATGTCTTGGATTCTCGCATGTAGGGAATTCGCCGTCTCGCCTTCCTGCATCTTTAGATTATATAATTTATTAAGTAAAAGATCTCTTTTACTTACCTTGGCGTCGTTAGTGCCTTCGTGGAGTTCGACTAGCTTTTCCCAGAGCTCCTTTGCGGAAGAGAACGGGCCGACCCTGTTGAGTTCTTCTTTGGAAAGGCCGCACTGGAAGGTGCAGGTAGCTTTGGCGTCGGCTTCCACCTTTTTGATTAGAGGGGCGTCCCACTTCTCGCAGGGAGTTGGTTTGCCGTCGTCATCGGAAGGTAGCTGAAGTCCCGTCTTAATGATCATCCATGTTTCGAACTGGATCTTCAGATACGTCTCCATTCTTCTCTTCCAGTAGCCGAAATCATCTCCGGAGAACAGTAGGGGACGAACAGTACTGAACCCCTCTTGTTGAGCCATTTGTAATATGCAACAAGAACAACAAAAATAAATGTTCCAAGACTAAGTCTTGGATTAGTAGTGCGGGAATAAAGAATAGTAATAATAACGAGCTCGAGTGGTGTTGTACCAACTTCGAGCAAAAGCCGATTCGATAAAAGAATTAGAATAAAGCTATAAGGTTAGATTCTAATTGACTCCGAAAAATATAAAGTACCACGAAAAATTTGTTTTGAAAGGTGGTTGCACCAATTCAAAACAACCCCGCTCTGATACCAATTGTTGGATCGAGACCACGCTAGAGGGGGGGGGGGGTGAATAGCATTCGTGGCTATTTCTTTCGATTCGTAAAACAAATGAGTAAAAGCGCAGCGGAATGAAGAAATAACAAACACAGAGAGACAAGGAGATTTACTTCGTTCGGAGCCTAAGGCGACTCCTACTCGAAGGCCCGCGATCCTTGATCGTTTTCCGTGGGCAACAACTATAATCACGATAAAAATATTACAGACTAATTACAATTCAAAGCAGTAAGCAGATTATACCGACAACAAAAACTAAATCTGAAGCTCCGGGTTGTCGGGGTGTCGTTGCAGCACTTTCTGGATCGAGTCGTTAGCAGCTTGTTGCAGAGAGATTGCTTAGAAGATTGTTGTTTTTGAAGCTGCACCTCGACCCTTCTTTTATATGAAGTTCCGGGCGCCTGGATCCCTTCTGGGCGCTTGGAGTGTGACGTGGCCAACCAACCAGGATGCTCCACGTGGCGAAGTCGCGGTAGGGATAAAGTTTGGTCCCGGGCGCCTGGACCTGTTCCGGGCGCCCGGACAGCCTTTTTCCAGCAGGTTCCTCACCTGCAAACAAAGGTTAGTCCGAGCAAAATCCCCTGCAAGATAGTGTTAGAATAAGATAAAACATTGTAAAGAAGAATTGACAGTCTTTGGACTGTCCGAGTCTGACTTCGGATTTCCAACCGAAAATCCTAGGTCGACCCGACGCCTACTATTCCCTCTACGGGGAACGCGTCCTCACCTACTCCACTCAGGAGATTTACCTATTGACAGTCGATCCTCCAGATCTACTGGACTTTTGCTCAGCACTCGATGCTTCCGGACTTTCTGCTGGACATCCGCTTCCCGGCTAGTCCAGACTTTCACCTGGTTCGCGACACCAGGACTTTCCACCTAGGGTTACCACCCCCTAGGATTTTTGCCTGAAGCCATCGACCTGCCAAGACTTTCCGCATAGGGTTACCACCCCCTATGACCTAGGGTTACCACCCCCTAGGGTTTTCCGCCTGCCTAACCGCAGCTAGGACTTTCCTGAAATACTCATTCAAACATGTTAGATCACACACTAACTTAACTTTGAATCCTTTGTCATTATCAAAACTAAGGTTCGATCGTCGGATGCTTCTGCACCAACAAATTAAAGATTCTATAACTAAGAGAAAAGATGCTAACAGTTTTCTTAACCAATTAGCAGATCGTTTCATGACAAATAAAAAAGTCAAGACTACCACACTTCTTTCAATTTTGCAGAGCACTATCATCAAATTTCACGGAGAAATATCATCAAGTTATGTAGAGCAATATTACTAACACTATCATCAGATTCTGCAGAGCAATATCATCAAGTTCTATAGAGTAATATTATTAAACTCCGTAGAGAAATATTGCTAAGCTCCTTTGAGCAATATAGATAAGTTTCACAGAGCAATATAGATTGGCTCCACCAAGCAATATAGTTAAGCCCTTTCGAGAAATATGGTTAAATCTCTCTAAAGAGGTATGAATAGGGTTTGTCAAGTATCAAAAGTATTACACACTCATCCTCAAAGAAACCTTCTACCGAGAATTAAGGATATCTTCACTTGTTAAAACAAATATTCCTTCCTCGTCTTACGTGGCAATCAAGGAGTAGAAGAAGGATATTGGACTGTTAAAAACCTCATCTTCATTTACTTATGCGGGATGAAGTAGAAAGGCGTGAAAGCAAATGACATAGAGGTTCTCTTTAGATATTTATATAAGCAATAAAAGAGGTAAAGTATGGGAGGTGGATCTTCTTATTCTTGCAAGCAGGTGATTCTTTTCCATTAAAGCTCTTTTCTTTTCTTCTTCTTCTTTCTTCTTCTTCTTCTTCTCCTTAGCCTACTTTTTTTGATGACTAACTTGAGTGTCAGAGGGTCGTACTGGTCAGCCAACCTAAGTGCTAATATGTGTTGCATTTCAGGGCATCGAATCTTGTGAGTTAGGAGACATATCAAGCTTTTTAGAGAGGAGGAGCCTAAGCGAGTAGAAAAAGAGATCATCAAATTAGCATCATCTGTGGAAAATTCCTACAAAAGGTTACTATGACTTGGTTTGGTAAAGTGGAAATAGAGAATTGACCAAAATATTCTGTTGGATCTTCCCAATCCTCGTTGCCAAACATCAATAAAGGTAGTAGAGATTCAAAATTGTACAAAAGAATATCACGTTTAGTGGCAACAATCCTAGAAGAGACTCAACAACTAGAGGAAGATCCTTGCCTAGTAGAAGGAAAGGAAGCATTGCTTGCGGAAAAACCACCGGTAATCACTCCCATCTCACATAGTTCTAGGGGTGTTACTTCTAGATATCGGCCTGATAACTATTGATCCTTGGTACGCCTGTCGATCCATCACTAATGATGCTTCCTCCAGACAATATTCTGATAACGAATGTATTGGTGCAATTTACACTAATGATATAACTCGAATTTTGATGAATGACAAGGAGATTAAAGCTAGAGTGTTATTATGATCTAATACATTTACCGAGAGTGCAGAGATTGACATGTATAGAGGATCTGACACCAGGATGAAACCTTGTCAGTATTAGCCCTAGTACCAATTATGAGATGCTTATAAAGAGATCATTTTTTGTATCATATTTCATTATTAATAAAAGACAAAGTTGGTTATTATATTTATTCAGTGTCGAATGAATAAGTATAATAATGTCCTTGGGTAGTAGGTTCTTATCTATAGCATATCAATTGGTTGAATTGATAGTGAGATATTGTAGATATACATAGACCACTACTCTTAACTATTTCTAGTCAAGCATTAATATACAAGGACAATATTAATACGTTGAGACTAGCATATAGGTCAATGAATGACTTAATCTCACAAGTCATGGATATGAGATATCAGGTTGGCACATGGGTATATATTAGAGAATATATACTGAATGACCTGCTATGAGAATATTTTATGGATCGTTATATGAGTGCCATAAACATTTTCATGTGACTATTGATATGAATAATCCTTAGACCAGAAGTTACTACGGTTCCTTATATAAGGAGTTGTGCACTTTGGTATCGGCAAATGTCACCTGTAACAAGGTGGACAATAAAGTTGATCATTAGGTATGCAATGAATTATGCGGAGGGATGTGAGTGATGTAGATAAGATCTATCCTTTCCATATGACGAAAGTAATATTTGTGGGCCCCTTGATTAGTAGGACACAAGAAAGCATGATCATGCTCAAATGAGTCAATATGAGATATTGAGCTTATTTGATTGAGTGTGTCTACTTAGAGATCAAGAAATACAAAGGTTGATAAGAGGATGACACAGTCTTTGCCTCATTGATCAATCTAGATATTAAGGATAAAGGAATCAAGCCATACAAGATAATAGCCACGGACAGGTTAGGTCGGATCTCGACTTTCTCATCATTTGGGTAGCAATGATGCCTTGCTAGATGTCACTCATTGCTTATGTATCTAAATGTTGATTTGGATACATTGCCAATATTACGAGAACCTATTGGGTCACACACAAAGAACAAGTAGATTTGGAGATGAGTTTATATGATGAATCATTGGATTAAGTCTAATCCGAATTGGACTTATTGAGTTAGACTCAATTAGATTTAATTATAAGATTAAGTCCAATTCAAACTAGACTCAAGGAGTCAATTCAAATTAATGAAATAGTGATTCATTGAATTGAAATTGCATGAGATTAATTGAGTAAGACTTGATTGAATTAGACTTGAGTTAGACTCAATTGAATTAGACTTGAGTTAAACTCAAGAGAATTAGACTTGAGTTAGACTCAAGTGAGGATTAATGGAGATTAATTCATTGAATTTTTGAAATTCAATGAGTCATTCAATTTTTGAAATTGAATTAAAAACGAAGAGTTTCAAGTGTGGCCCTTAATGGAGAGTGAATGCTCATTAAGGCTCATTAATTTAACTAATGCTCATTAAGTGTTTTCATTGGATGAAAATACTTAAGTAATTTTTCTCTCATTTTTGAGAACTTCTTCATTCTCCTTCCTCTTCTCTACTCCTCTTGAACAAAATTACCTTGCTTGGTTGCCAGCACAACCTTAGGTAATTTTCTTCTCCATTTTTGTGAGTTTCTGAGACAAATGGAGATACTTGTTTGTGTGGATACCGTAGAGGCGCGAACGTGTGATCGTGCTAAGATCCAAGCTGTCTGGAGTCCGTGAGCACGCATCAAAGTGTGAGACAAACAGAGATACTTGTTCGTGTGGATACCGTAGAGGTGTGAACGTGTGATCGTGCTGAGATCCAAGCTGTCTGGAGTCCGTGAGCATCCATCAAAGGTATACTATCATGTTGTTGTTCAAATCTTAGTATATTTTATTTCCCTTCGCATGGATCTCCTGGAGGAACTAGATGGTTTCCACTACGCATAAGCGTGTTTAGCGCTCTAGTTCCTTACAAACCCAACTAGGTCTGAGGACTCGATAATTGGCATGAAGCCCAGATAGGTCAAAGGGCCGAGCTAATATCTGGCAAGAAGTCCAGTTGGGTTCGTGGGGTCTGACAGCTGGCCAAAGTCTAATTGGGTCTGCGGAACTGACAACTGACATGAATACCTAGTGGGTCGAGAGGCTAGTCGATAGACTGTAAATTGGTAAGTGAAGGTAAGTCATTGGAGGAGAGTGACTAAGTGAGGAGGCGTCCCAGTTGAGGGGGCAATAGGCGTCAGTTCAGTTTAGGTCCATTTTGGATCCCTAAACTGAAACCTTGACTAGCTCCTAATCCTGGAAGGATAGGAACTAATTAATACTCCTTATTAAGATTATACTAAAACTTGTTTTGTAGGTTAGATATTATTATGTTGGACTAACCTGACTGTAGGGCAAAAGGAGTAAAAAAGGCCTCGGGTGAACATTACTCGAGGTGCCTTTAAGTATTGGAAGACGTCTTCGTACTGTTCATGGAAGGATCCTTCGGTGCTATGGAAGGTGTCTTCCAATGGATAGAATTTGACTTCTTCGGCTATAAGGATCAACACTTTTTGGGATTAGATTTTACATACTGGAGGCACTTTCAGCCATATGGAAGGCGCCTTCCATGGTCAATAAAAGAGCATTTCAAGCAAGGCTTCTAAGACATCACTTCTATGATCTTCTACGCATCCATTTGAAGTTCTGATTACTCCGGCTTCTTACTGTTGCTTCATAGAAGTCCTTCTTCCATCGAGCAACTTTTTTGAGTCGTCTGATCATCTTTGGAAGACCGATAGCAACACACGAGTGTGCCCCAATTGTTAGTAAACTTTTAATAGTGTTGCAAGTCTTTGTGCTACTGCTTTAAAAAGGAACGTGTAGGTTGTTACACTATCTCTATCCTTTTGTATTAGATTTCCTCTGTCGGTGGTTCTGAAAGAGGCACTTAGTGGATTACCCATCAATAGGTCCACGAACCTAGGTCTTGAAGTAGGACTTGCCGAATGCTCCGAACAAAGTAAAATCAACCGCGTCTTGTTGTGTTCTTTTCAGTTTTTCTTCTTGTTTCGATTTTATTTTAAGTTTTTAAAAATTACTCTGATTTAAAAATTAATCATGATTCACTCCCCTCTCATGATCCAACAAGTGATATCAGAATCAAGTTGACTCTGAATTGGTGCAACCACTAATCAGGTAAGAGTGATTTTCAAATGTTCATTTAATCTTTCTTTTCAATTTTGAGTTTTTTTAAATCCAAATTGGTGCAATTACCTCTTTGGATAAGTCTTCTCGTTTTTTTTTGCAATACATTGAATTGGTGCAACACCAATTAGTTTTCTTTTCCCTCCTACACTACTTACCCCAAGACCAAGTCTTGGCAATATTTCCAAGTTTTTCTTTCAGGAATTAATGGCCCAAAACAAAGGAGATAATACCGTTCGTCCGCCGCTATTCAATGGGGATGACTTCCCATATTGGAAGATGCAGATGAAAGTATACCTGGAAACCGACTTCGACCAGTGGTTCAGTGTATCCAAAGGATACAAGACGCCAGTCGACCACAACACCTAAATTCCAATTGACCTAGAAAATTAGAATATGGAGATGAAGAAGAAGGCCCAAATTGACTTCAATGCCCTCAACATAATCCAGTGCAGACTAACAAAGGAGAAACTGAATTGCGTCGGCCCACACGAACATGCAAAGGAGCTATGGGATAAGCTCATAGAATTACACGAGGAAACTAATGAGGCAAAGGTAACAAAAATGGACTTGTTCTTAAATAGATTATTTAACATCAAAATACAGGAAGGAGAGACTACAAGTCAATTACATGTGAGAATCAAGGACATCCTCAACTGGCTCCACACTATTGGCCACTAGATGGAAAACTGAGATCTAATAAGGTATGCTCTAAATGCATTTCCTTGAAATGCACTGTGGGCATCCATTGTGGATGCCTATAAAATCTTGAAGAATTTATCTAAATTAAAATTAGATACACTTTTCTGTGAATTAAAGCTGCACGAACAAACTAACTCCAAACCCGAGAAAGATATTGCTCTTGTTGCAGGATCGTCAAAAGAAAAATCTAGACCTAAACTAGAACTAGGAGATGAGTTTGACCTAAACTCAGACAATGAAGAATACCTAGTGAACCTGGTAATAAAGATGTTCACTAGGAGAAAGAAAGACTTCACCAAAAGGGATCTACAAAAGATCAAGTCTACTCCCAACAATAACAAGACAAACATCACATATTTTGGATGCAACAAGAAGGGACATTATAAGAATGACTATCCGAATCTCAAGAAGAAGAAAGCCCTCAAGGAGACTTGGGATGAATCTTCCGTAGAGGAATCAGACAGTGATGAACTAAAGCACACCAACTACCTTGCACTAATGACATACGAACCAGAATCGGAAAGTGAATAGGAATACGGGTCCGAACTTGAATTGAGCCATGAGTCCGCACTCGTTTCCGAAGGTTCCGATGAGGTACAATCTATTTTAAGCAAAATGTTTTTTTAAATAACTACATGTTCACATAGGAAATTAACTATGTCTCAAAATCAAATAAATGAACTAAGTATAGAAAATAAAACACTTAACAAAAAACTAAAATCAATCTCAATGATCGAGCCGATTCAAGCTGAAATCCCAACTCAAATTGCAAAACTTGAAGAGGATAATTTTAGATTGAAAGGTGAAGTAATTGAACTAAAACAACTACTAGAAAAATTCACAACTCGATCTAAGTACCTTGATATGATACTTAGATCACAAAGAGCTGTATACAATAAGTTCGGACTCGGATACAAGTTTAGCTCAACTAACAAAACATTTATATCTCTAGTCAATCAAAATAAAAATCAAACTAAAGCCTGAGTTCCAAAAGTATGTCTAACCATGCAAATAGGAATCAATCAATATTATGTACCTAAAAATAAAATATACTATTTAAAATCAAATAAACCAAATAAATCAAAGACCTCAACCTTAATCTAAAAAATTAAACTCTCTAAGCTAAATTCAATACAATCCAATAAAGTAATAACTAAACCTAAATTAAATAAAATTAATCTAAACCATAACCAAGTCTATTATAACTATAAAATAAATCGACATAAACTTAAAATCTAAAGTACAATAATTTAGAGGGAGACTCCAAACTAGATAGCACATCCAAAGCAAGAATTTACCTAGTCGGGTAATTAGAACTAAGTTAAATAGGGACAAAAGTTTAACTTGACAAACTGTACTGAAGAAGTTTTGGATGATAGTAAATTAGGGAAGCTTCGTCTATGCATGTCTAGGAAGATATGACTTTGACCTAGTGCATTTGGCTAAGTGGAACTAATTGAAACTATCCCTTAATAATCTTAACTGGTTAGACCAAAGTTTTGTACTAAGTTCAGTAGATAGAACTATTTAGAAAATTTCGAAAGTGTGGTTACTCTAATGATGTCCAAGTGACTCACCACAACTTAGAAGTTTATCCAAAGAATGTCTATTTGTTGAACAAAGCTAAACTTGAATCTAACACAAAGTTAAACCAAATCCTAAAATTCAACTTAACTCATCTCACAAAATCATAGGATTTCCTAATGAAAATATTGATCGGGTGAGATGACTAAGGATTAAATTAAAACAAAGTAAATTAAAATCAATCTAGTTAATAATGACTCCTACCTTTTGTAGGAAACCAAGTGGATATTGGACAGTGGTTGTTCTAAACATATGATTGGGGATTGCACCATGTTTACTCAACTAACGTACAAAAGTCTAGGAATGGTTTCCTTTAGAAACAAAGACAAACTTAAGGTAATTGGGATAGATAATATCGAACTCCAAACTTACTTTATTGTTAAAAAGGTATGACTTGTTAATAGTTTTAAATATAATCTACTTAGTATTAGTTAGTTGTGTGATTCTAGATATAAAGTTAGGTTTCTATCTTTTGAATACTTAATCAAGCACATAGATAACCTAATATAAACCTAAAAGGATTTAAGAAAGACAATATTTATGCAATTAACCTAATCATCTCTTCACTTAATTAAGTGTCACTTGACACAGAAAGAAGAATCTGATTATGACATAGAAGAATGTTCCACACAAACTTTAAAAACCTAATAAAATTAAATGACTTAGTTAGAGGCTTACCAAAATTATCTTAGATTCAACCATCTGTAATATTTGTCAATAAGGAAATGAAACCAAATTAACTCACAAATCAACAAATAAAACTCAAACAAATTCTATACTAGAATTATTACAACTGGACCTATTTGACTCCCATGGAATCAAATCAATAAATAGAAGTCTCTATTGTATAGTAATAATAGATGATTAATCAAGATTTACCTAGGTAAAATTCTTAAAAAATAAAAATGAAACATTTGAAATCTTCAGTAATTTTTGCAAACAAATTGAAAATGAAAAAGACCAAAAAATCAAATGAATTAAAAGTGATAATGGAGGTGAATTTAAGAATAACGATTTTAACCTATTTTGCCTTAAAAATGACTATCATCACGAATTTTCATGCCCTAAAATACCCTAACAAAATGGAGTAGTTGAAAGAAAGAATATAACTCTACTTGAAGCCTCTAAAATAATACTAAATGAATATCAATTTCCAAAATACTTTTGGGTAGAAGTTGTTAGTACAACATGCTATGTATAAAACAGAACTACAATAAATAAAAATTATAATAAGACATCATTTGTACTATATTATGATAAAATACACAATATCAAGTACCTTAAAGTATTTGGATGCTTAATTTATATATTAAATACAAGAGAATACTTAGAAAAATTTACTTCAAAAGTAGGAAAAGGAATTTTTGTCAGTTACTTATTAAATAGTAGAGGTTACAAAGTATATAACAAAAACACACTAAAAAAAAAAAAAAAACTACAAATGTAAAATTTGAAGAATCTAACCATAACTTAGAACAAACTCAGATTTAACTAATTGATTTTGCTAGAGGTAGTTCTAGTCAGGGGGGAGTAAGTGAAAATCTAAATCAAGAATATGAAGAAGAAAATCAACCATAAGAAAATGAACCAACTAGAACCTTAAGAGTAAACCCAAACCACCCAATTGAACAAATAATTGACGACCTAGACCTAAGAGTCCAAACTAGATCAGTATTTAGAAACCTAAGCCAAATAACTTTAATCTCTAACATCGAACCTAAAACAATAGAGGAATCACCAAGTGACACAGAATGGATCTTAGCCATGCAAGAGGAACTGACCTAATTTGAAAGAAATGAAGTATGAGATGTAGTTCCATTACTAGAATATAAAAAATTAATTGAGACGAAATGCGTCTTTAGAAACAAACTAAATGAAAAGGGAGAAGTTGTTATAAACAAGGTCAGATTAGTAGCAAAAGAATTTAGCCAAATTGAGGGACTTGAGTATGATAAAACCTATGCTTCTATCGTTAGACTTGAATAAATTAGAATGCTATTGAGCTATGCCACTCATAAAAGTTTCAAATTATATCAAATGGACATAAAGTCGGCCTTTCTCAATGGATTAATTAAAGAAGAGGTATATGTAGGTCAACCTCCAGGCTTTGAGAACTTAGAACACCCTAACAATGTATTCAAATTAAAGAAAGTCCTTTATGATTTAAAACAAGCTCCTAGAGCTTAGTATGAAAGGTTGACCACATACTTAATCTTAAAAAGCTCTAAACAAGGTCAAATAGATCCAACCATCTTCATAAAAATAATTGATCAAGATTTCTTTATAGCTCAAGTCTATGTAGATGATATAATATTTGGGTCAACTAACTCAAAACTTCTACAAGAATTTATAACATTGATAGAACAAGAATTTGAAATGAGTCTAGTAAGACAACTAACATTCTTTCTAGGTCTACAAATCAAACAATCAAGTGAAGAAAGCTATATTTATCAACAAAAATATACCCTTGAATTACTCAAGAAATTTGGAATGAAAAACTCCAAAGATATTAAAACTCTAATGACTACCAATGAAACCATAGATACTGATCCAAATGGAAAATCTATAAACCTAAAATACTACAGAAGTGCCATAGGAAGTTTACTGTACTTAACTACCAGTCGACCTGATATTTTATTTGCAATTAGTATGTGTGTTAGATATCAAACTTAGCTTGTGCCAAGGAGTCACACTTGGCTAATGTTAAAAGAATATTTAAATACTTAAAAGGCACGTTCAACGTAGGAATAATGTAGTACCCTAGAATAGTTAACTTTAACTTATAGGGTTCTTTGACTCAGACTATGTCGGTTGTAAACTAGATAGGAAAAGTACAAGTGATAGTTGTCAACTACTAGGACCATCACTTGTCAGCTAGTTTAGTAAACAATAATATTGTGTCACACTACTATGGATGATACACATCCTAAAAGACTTCAATGTAAACTTTAAAAACATAAAAGTATTAATTGATAATATTAGCTCAATCAACTTAACATGAAATCTAGTGTATCATTCAAGAACTAAACACATCGAATTTAAGTACCACTTTATCAGAGATCATGTAACTAAAGGAGATATTGAACTCAATTACATTGAGTCCAAATTAAACTTAGCTGACATATTTACTAAACCACTCCCTGAAAGTGAATTTAGCAATTTACGTCGATAATTAGGGATGTGCTTCATAGACTAGGACACTTATTGTATATTTTTAAATAATTTGTAAATTCTAGAGAAAATTCTTTACTTATATTTTGCAAAAAAAAAAAAAATTCCCATTTACTTAGTTTTTAAAAATAGATTTTAGCCTTAGTTTAGATCAAATCCATAGAAAGTATATTCCTATAGATCTAGGATTTGAGTATCTCACAAACACAGTAGGTCTACCTTGGTTTTGTATTCAAACACTTAGAATAGCGTGAGATGCGTAGGCCCTTTGCCTAGACTTCAAATGATTATATCAGTGCATCAACATAAGTCTGGACGAAAAATACTAAAATTATAGTGATCGGGTTAAGTAGTCCATTTTAATTAAACACTAACTAGATCCATCTGCTTAACCTAACTAATCAAGTGAACACTGTTATCTTTTGATAATTAACGGTTAGACATTTAAGGCTAAATCTTTTAGATGAATATCTTTTTTATATATCCAATTTAGGGGAAGATAATTGAAAATGATTTTTAAATATATTTATTTCCTTTTCTAATACTTGTTTCAAAATTATTCTCTAAATCACCTTCAAAATTGTTTTCAAAATTCTTTTTGAAACATACTTTCAAAATTAATTTTAGAATACTTGCTTTCCAAAATTCTTATACTTTTTAAAACTATCTAGTTTTAAAATTGCAAGTTGAAAAATATTTTGAATAATATGTTCAGAAAATACTTTGAAAATTATAAGTTGAAAAATATTTTGAAGGATATTTTTAGAAAACACTTTGAAAATTTTGAAAAATTTTATTTAAAGGTTATTTTTTCATTTTGAAAAAGATTTTCAAAACTATTTTGCAAAGTAAATATTTTCAAATCATTATTTTGCTTGAACAATATTGAAACCACCTTCAAACATATTTTGTAAAGTAATTTTAATTATTTATCTTGACAACTAGTTTGCAAATATTCAAAATGATGAAAATCTTTCCAACTCTATTTTGAAACGGTTGCAGAAGCTACTTTAAAGTTATTTTACAAAAAGTCCTTTACAAACCCCTCTTAAAATATTTTATTTGAAAATTATTTAAAAAATATATATATATTTTGGAAGCTACTTTGAAACTTTAGACTTAAAAATCATTTTGCAAAAAAGTTAGCTTTCCAAACTTGTTATAAATTTTGAATACCTCTTTAAGTGGTAATTTTTCATATTTTGATTCATTTATCTACGTATATTTTTGAAGAATGTCAAAGGGGGAGAGATAGAATTTAAGTAAGAAAATCAAAAAACTTAACCTTAAAATGATACAAAGAACAAAAATTTGCCTGTTTGTCTTTATTCTCTTAAAGTCTTTTTTTTTTTTTTTGTATATCGTTTCATAACTTTAACATAAATTATCATTGTATTAAAAAGAGAGAGATTATTGGTGTAATTTACACTAAGGATCTAGCTCAGATTTTTATGAATGATAAGTGAGTTAAGGTAGGTGTTATTGTAGTCTAATTGCTTTACCAAGTGTGTAGGAGTTCATAGGTCTAGAGGATCTGACATCAGGATGAAACCTACCTAGGTTTGAGGACCTGATGGTTGGTACGAAGCGTAGGTCAAAGGGCCAACTTGATATCTGGTAGAAAGTCTAGCTGGGTCCGTGGGGCCTGACAGCTAGCTGAAATCTAGTTGGGTCTGCGGACTTGACAACTGGCATGAAGACCTGGTGGGTCGAGAGGATAGCAACCGACTACAAGTTGGTAAGTGAAGGTAAGTCACTGGAGGAGAGTAACTCGGTGAGGACACGTCCCAGTTGAGGGACAGTAGGCGTCGGTCTAGTTTAGGTCCATTTTGAATCCCTAAACTGAAACCTTGACTAGTTCCTGATCTCGGAAGGATAGGAGCTAATTAATACTTCTATTATACTTATACTAAAACTTATTTTGCAAGTTAGATATTGTCATGTTAGACTAACCTAACTTGAAGGACAATAGGAGCAAAAAAGGCCTTGGGTGTATAGTACCCGAGGTGCTTTCAGGCATTGGAAGATGCCTTCGTATTGCTCATTGAAGGTGTCTTCGGTGCTACGGAAGACACCTTTTTAAAGGGATAAAATCTAGACTTCATCGTAGATAAGGAGCGAGCTCTTGGGGATAAAGTTTTGACCATCGAAGGCGCCTTCGAAGCTATGGAAGGCACATTCCACACCCTTTAAAAGGGTATCTCGAGGAGCATTTAAGATAGAACTTCCATACGAGCTTCTACACATCCAAATGACTTTCCAGCTGCTTCGGCTTACTACTGCTGCCCTGCTATGACTTTACTATGCCCGATTGTCGTCGAGAAGTCATCCAAATACCAAACTCAAGCAGACCATCTACGAAAGTGTTCGGTAACATGAATTACTGTACTTAATTTCTACAAACGAGAAGTGTAGTGTGTTACACTTCTCTGATTCTTTTGTACCCGATCCCCTCTTCCGGTGGTTCCGGAAGAGACTTTTAGTGAATTACCCATCGATAGATTCGCGGGACTTGTGGCTTGGAGTAGGAGTCGTCGAAAGCTCTGAACCAAGTAAACTGATCGAGTTTGCATGCTCTTTTGCTTGTTTTTCTACTTCGTCTTCTAACTTAGTTTTCTGCCGTGCATTTTGATTTCAAAATCGAAAAATAAGATTTTTGAAAATCATATGATTCACCCTCCTCTCACGTGCGTCTCGATCCAACAGAATATTTTTCACTCGTACAAAAAGTTATTTACCAGAAGATGCAAATCTCAAAGCGAAATGACAACTAAGGTTCAAAAGGCTTCATGGTTGGTCAATAAACGGTCGAATTTAGCTCCAAGACTCAAATCGATAAATCGGTTATCAAAAGTAAAGGCAGAAACATTCCATTGCTTGGGTAACTTTTTAATAAATATGAATTATGTTTCTGGACTCAAGTTCAATAAAACAAAGGAGATGAAAATAGAGTCGCCAAGGGCGTTGATAAGGTCAAAAAAATCTCATTCCTAAAAGTACCTGGAAAGTAATTTGTATATCCTTCTTGGAGAATTTAAAACTTGGGTAGCTCTGTCTGAATCGAAAACTTGAAGATACAATGGTAAGAACACTATTGACCCGTCAAGATATGGGATTTGACAATATATGTCAATACCATTTGAAGCTTTCACTCTATCTTCTGATCGACTTTGCTCCATCTAGAATAGATTGGGAAGAAAGGAAAACGAAGAAGACAACAAATAGATGAAAAATCAAGGGGTGAACACCAAATGGTTGCACCAAGTATACTTTTGTAGTGAAAATATGTTGGGCTTGTTTATTCTTGAGAGGACATAGAACAGGAAAGAGCTGAGTCATTTCCTCAAAAACATAAGAAAAATAGTGAAATTAAAGGCAATGCTTTGGATCACGAGAAGAATCTTTGACAAAGGGAAAGATAAAGGCAACATAAATATGAGTATTAAAAGTCTTGCAACACACACTAGGATAAAATCAAAGAATTGACATTACGACATTTTCATTTGAAATTACACTGAGAAGGAACACGAGAAATAAATATTAATAACCAGCCCTCAGATGTACGGAGAAACAATAAGCAAAGACACCAAAAAATGGCATCAATATTTGGATTTAAGATCTATCTCTCGATCGCTTGAGCCTGATCCGAGTCATGCAGTAATTCAAATTCTTGGAGTAATATTTTTTCCTTCTGTAATGCCTCCCTTAAAGTGACAACTGCTTGAAAATGTAATTTTTCTAAAGCTTCTTCCCTGACTGTTACTAATCGAAGTTGAGACTCGCGAGTGGGCATGCTGCTCCGATGGGTATATTGATTTGGATGGTCGCTAGCCCCTGCAGTCTCAGGGGAAACCTCCGCAATCTTCTATATCCCCCAAAGAAGTGATAGCTAAAAAAGATAGGAACAAGAAGTTTTTGTAAAGGCAATAACTTACGAGAACTGACAAATCAAGGAAGATCTTCAGGGGGATGGAGGAGGTGATGCCTGAGAGAATTCTCCTTTAGAATTGTCAGGTATTAATAGTAATACCTCGGGTGGAACAAGTTTTCCTATCCTCTATTAATAACGGTCAATGCGTTACGTATTACTATTATGACAGTCTCGAGTTAGTATTTGTGACAGCTTCAAAATTGCTATTTACTATCAATGCTTCCAAGCATCAATATAACAATCTAAGTGTCAGATTGCTAATGTCTCTAGGTCATAATAACGACCAATGCACTAGGTATTACTATTATAATACTCTCCGGACTATTATTTGTGACAACTTCAGAACTACTACTCACTGTTAATGCTTCAAAGTATCAATATAAGGACTTAATTAGTATCAAGTAACTTGTGCTTTTGAGCTATTAATAATTGCCAATGTGTCATATTTTTTTTATTTCAAGTATCACATCAATGATGGGTATACTGGCTATGAAAGCTTTATCTTAAAGCTGCACTATAATTATATTAAGGTATCATTGATTCTTTTAGTTATTACATTTCTTAAAGATATTAGTATTGTCTATCTCATAAAGCTTCTACATGATATGCTATTTTAGTTGTATTAATCCTGGACCCAGAAAATTATAACTTTGATCTCTGTGAGTTACTTGGAAGAAACAGGGACATCATCCAACAATATATATAAACAGGCACGATGGTCGGTATAATAATGGCAATACCAGATCAAGGAAACAATAGACTTCTCATATTGATTAGATTTTATTTGACTTCACTCTTTAGTCTGATAGGAAGGAGAGACATTTGATGGTAGCTGAGATTATCCCCAAGACAATTATTTTTGACCACACATTTAATTGGACTTCATTCGACTTTGCTCTTCAGTCCAACTTGAATAAGGGACATTTGATGGTAGTTGGATTTATCCCCAAGATAATTATCTTTAATCACATATTTAATTGGACTTCATTCGACTTTGTTCTTCAGTCAGACTTGAATGAAGGACATCTGATGGTAGTTGGGTTTATACCTAGGACATTGGCGAATTATTTCCGAGCAATATAAATGAGTTCCTCTCAACATTTGGGTTAAGTTCCGTAGAGCAATGTTATTAAGTTCCGCAGAGTAATATTATTAAGTTCCGCAAAGTGTTATGACCAAGTTCCACAGAACACTGTCATTAAATTTCGCAGAGCAATATTACTAAGTTTTGCAGAGCAAAATCATCAAGTTCCATAGAGCAATATTACTAAACTCTATAGATCAATATTATTAAGTTCCTCCGAGCAATAAAGATATATTCTGTCGAGCGATATAGATAGGTTTCGCTGAGTAATATAGTTAAACCCTTCTGAGCAATATGGTTGGATTTCTCTGAAGTGATATGAATATTAGATTATATAAATTTATTAGAATTATTTATTTATAGCTTTTAGGACAATTTAGTCTTTTTCATTTTCAATTAAGGGTTTAGGTTTTTCTTGTAACTAACTATATAAGGCTTTGTACCCTTTATTTCTAAATTACTTTTTGGATTCATCAAATCAAGATGGTTACTTTTTTCCTTGGTGTCAATTTCTACATGATATTAGAGCCTTCATCTCTATGTTTTTTTTTTTTTGATAATTTGATTGAAGAACTGTTAATTCGATCCATAGTTTTCCTTGGCGTTAATTTCTTTTATTTTCGCATCAACTTAGTTTTGTTTGTTGTTTGGTTATCTGTGAGCACAATTCGTTCTATCATCATAAGTGGTCGCACAGATGACACACTTCAATCGATCGGTGTCTGATTGGATGGAACAAATTATTCGTATTATGAAAAACTTCTAACGGGGAGCACCTATGTGGGGATATGTTTTAGGTGTGTGAGTTTAATCTACGGACATCAATGTTGATGATTATGAAAAGTCGTTGGATGTTTGAAAGACCGATAATGCGAATATTATAATATAGATTAATAATTCTATTTCACACTTCATTGGTGCTCAGTTAGCCAAGTACAAGACAACCAAAGAAGTTTGCGATCATCTGGCAAGATTATACACACAGTTCAACTTTGCCAAACAATATCAATTGGAAGCAGATATCCGCGCACTTCGGTAACAATATATGGGTATCTAAGATTTTTATTCTACCATGTCAGAACTATGAGACCAGTTATCACTCAGAGAATCCTCATAATTGCGAGCATTCTTAGCTTATCTCACTTGTAGAGAAGAACAACGTTTGGTCAATTCTTGATAGCTCTTCGTGATTACTTTAAAGGATTACGTGGAACAATTTTGTATCATAGTTAGTAGTCTTCTCCCTTCCGTTGATTTAGTAATACATGAATTACTAACTAAGGAGATTTGTCTTAGGTCTCAGATTGATAAAAGGACTATTGCACCATCTACGCTATCTGTTTTTACAACACACAGCAGTTTATGTCACATAATCAAAGTAGGTTGACTTCGAAGGTTTCTAGTAATGAGTGTACTTATTGCAAAGAAAAAGGACATTGGAAGCTAAGTCTCAGTGTCCATTATTGTTGAACAAAAGTAAATTACTATAGTAACAAAAATAATCATCGCAACAACAATATCAACAATAACAATCTCAATAGCCACCATTGCTATATCAAAAGCTTTATGAAAATATGGTAATTAACAACAACAGTTGCCAAATAGACTATCTCGATCTAGTAATACAGTGGCTACCCCCTCTTTAGATCTGCATATGCTTGAGCAGTTTCAATAGTTCCTTGCCTCACACCCCTCTGCCATGTATGCTTCTTCTCATATAGGTTTGTCATCCTCTGGTGCTTCAGGTATATCTTCCTCTTTATGGATCTTGAATTCAGGAGCCTCTCATCATATGTCACCTAACTTGTCATCTTTTATCTCCTTATCTTCTAATTCATCTTTATCAGTTGTTATGACTGTTCATGGCACTCCGATATCATTATTAGGTATTGGTTCTATTATTACAACTTGCTTGTCTCTTCCTTATATTTATTATATTCCTAGTCTTACACTTAATCTTATTTCTGTTAGTCAATTGTTTAAATCTAGATATTCAATCTCTTTTTCTTCATTCAATTGTTATGTGCAAGACTCGCGATCTCAAAAGGTGATTGAGATAGGTCGTAGATAAGGAGGATTCTATGTCTTGGATAAGCTTCAAGTACCAGATATTGCAGCTTCTAGTATCAATTTGTCATCTTTTCAATTGAGTCATTCTTCTTCTAATTTTTATTTGTGGCATACTCGTCTATGTCATGTTTCAGTGTCTCGTTTACAATTCTTATCTTCGTCTGGAGTATTAGGAACTTTAAAGTGTCATGATATTTTTGATTATAGTGGTTGTAAACTGACAAAATTTTTTGTGTTACCTTTTAATAAAGGTCTATTTTTTTCTCCTAATCCTTTTGGTTTTATTCATTTTGATGTGTGGGGGTCTTCTCCTGTTACTACAAAAGGAGGATCAAGATATTATATTTTTTTATTGATGATTGCACTCGTTATACTTGGGTTAATCTTATGAAATACAAATATGATTATCTTACCATCTTCAATAATTTTAAAGTTTTTGTCAAAACTCAACATTCAGCGGTTATCAAGTGTTTTTGTTGTGATTTGGGGGGGCGAGTACACTTCCAATATTTTTTTCTCATTTACTTGCATCAGAAAGTATTATACATTAAAGCTTGCGTCAAGAAACACCTGAATAGAATGTGGTTGTAGAAAGAAAGCATAGATATCTTATTGAGACAACCCGTTCATTCTTATTGTCTGTAGATATTCCTAGTATTTTTGGGAAGAAGCAATTCTTACTGCTACTCATGTAATTAAGAGGATTCTAACTTCTCACAATTCAGGTTTGTCTCCTTTTCAAAAATTACATGGTCGTGTTCCAGATTATTTCTCTTTACGTGTTTTTGGTTGTACCTATTTTGTTCTTTGACCACACGTTGAGCGTGATAAGTTGTCCTCTAAGTCTGCATTGTGTATCTTCCTTGGTTATGGTGTTGGTTAAAAGGGATATCATCGTTTTGATCCAATTAGTAAAAAATTGTATGTCTCTTATCATATTATGTTTCTTAAGCATATTCCTTTCTTCTTCATACCTTTTCTACCACATGACATGACTCATGCAGATCTTATTCGCATTGATCCCTTCAGTACCGACACCGATGAAGCCTCCCATGGATACTCTTCCATATAATGACTTCACTAAATCTAGTATTCTTGAGACATCTCCTCAACCTCCTCCTCCTGCGACTGCTCCATCACCTTGTGAGATTTCGAACAATCATATTTATCAGTCTATACATCCTGTAAGTCTACTAAACTACTTGATTTTACTTATTCTTGTTATTATACTTCCTTTGCTTCTTTTGTTGTCACTGTTCATCATCTTTCTAAACCTTTATCCTATAGAGAAGATGTTAGTAACCCTGTTTGGCAGAATGCTATGGATGAGGAATTAACTGCTCTACATCACACTCATACTTGGGATTTGGTACCTCTACCACCACGGAAACACGCCATTGGTTCTCACTGGAGCTATAAGATCAAAACTAAATATGATGATTCTGTCGAATGGTACAAAGCTCGTCTTATGCCAAATCTTACTCTCAGGAGTATGACGTGGATTATAACGAAACTTTTGCTCCTGTTGCTAAAATGACCACTATTCATATGTTAATTGTCGTTGCCTTTGTTAGTCAATGGAAAATATCTCAGATGAATATCAAGAATGCTTTATTAAATGGTGATCTTCAACAAAAAGTGTATATGGTGCTTTGTCCTAAAGTTGCTCACCAATCTGGTGAAGTTTACAGGCTTCACAAAGCTCTCTATGGACTCAAACAAGCACCACATGCTTGGTTTGTGAAGTTCTCTACGGTGATTACCTCACTTGGCTTTTGTCCCAGTAATCATGATTCAGCTTTATTTGTCAAGTGTAGTGTGCAGGTCATATACTTTTTATCTTTATATATGGATGACATGATAATTACTGGTGATAATTTTGATGGAATTGAGTCTTTGAAGTTTGAATTAGCTCGTTGTTTCCCTATGAAAGACTTGAGCTTACTACACTATTTTCTAGGGATCGAGATCGCCTCTTTACCAAAAGGTTATCTCTTGTCTTAGTCAAAGTACATAGCCGAACTATTTGAGCATGCACGTCTCACTGACAATAGGGTAGTTGATACTCCCCTTGAGACTAATGCTTGCTATTCTCTATCAGATGGTTCTCCTTTGCCAGATCGTAACCTCTACCATACAACTGTGGGAAGCTTGACTTATCTCATTGTGACTCGTCCTGATATTGCATATGCTGTACATGTGGTTAGTCACCGACCACAATTTATTGGGCTGCTGTTCTTTGCATTCTTCAGTATCTTCGGGGAACTCAGTTTCAAAGTCTCTTATTCCCTTCCACTTCCTCGCTAGAGGTCGGTGCATACTCCGATGCTAATTGGGAGGACGACCTTATAGATCGTAAGTCGACCATCGATTTCTGTATTTTTCTTGGAGATTCTCTTATTCTCTTAGAAGAGTAAGAAGCAAGATGTTATTTCCAGATCCTCCACAGAAGCTAAGTATCGTGACATGGCTACCACACTTGTGAGATTGTTTGGCTATGTTGGTTGCTTGCAGATATGAAAAATTTTCTTCAGAAACCTACTGTTCTTCATTGTGATAATTAGAGTGTCATTTATATTGTGCACAATATAGTTTTTGATAAGAGAACAAAACATATTGAGATAGATTGTCATTTCACTTATCATCATCTACAGCTTGGTACTATCACACTACCTTTTGTTCCTTCCTCATTGCAGATAGCTGATATGTTTACTAAGGCTCATTTCGCTTCACGCTTCCGATTTTTGTCTGACAAACTCTCAATGTTTCTGACTGTAACATCGTGAGTTTGAAGGGGGATGTTAGATTATATAAATTTATTAGAATTATTTGTTTATATCCTTTAGGATAATTTAGTCTTTTACATTTTCAATTTATGGTTTAGGTTTTTCTTGTAATTAACTATATAAGACTTTGTACTCTTTATTTCTAAATTAGTTTTTGGATTCATCAAATCAAGACGGTTTGTTAAGCATCAGAAGTATTACATACTGATCTTCGAAGAAACCTTCTACCGAGAATTAAGGATATCTTCACTTGTTAAAACAAATCTTTTGCTATGCGTTAAGTATTAGGAAGCTTCTGGTTATTAACACATGGTGATTGATGAATGGAGAGGTAAATAGTAGGTGTCAGAGATAGTTCCCTTGATTCATTTATTGTAATACATGGCAATCAATGAATGGAAAGGTAAGTAATGGATGTCAAAAGCAATTTTCTTGATGTCTTTCTCATCTTATGTGGCGATTAAGAAGTGAAAGAAGGATAATGGATTGTCAGAAACCTCGTCTTCACTTTCTTAGGCTGGAAGAAGTAGAAAGGCGTGAAAACAAATAACGTGGAGATTCCCTTCAGATATCTATATAAGTAACAAAACAGGTAAAGTATGGGAGGTGGACCTTCTTATTCTCGCAAACAGAGGTGACTCTTTTCCATAGAAACTTTTTTCTTCTTTATCTTTCTTCTTCTCCTCCTCTGCCTACTTCTTCCAACATTTGACTTGAGCATCAAAGGGGTTGTGCTAGTAAGCTAGTCCAAACGCTAATCTGTGTTACATTTTAGGGCATCGGATCTTACGAGTTGGGAGACAGATTAAGTTTTTTTAAGAGGAGAAGCCCGAGCGAGTAGGAAATAGAAACCATCAATAATAATTGTTCACAATTATATGGTCATTCAGGCTAATAGCAAAAAATCTCTCTCCTCTTTCTTATCTCACTCAAAACTTTGTAATAATCTTCCAGCCCTGTCTTGAGTTTTTCTCTTCTCACCTTCTATTTAATAGTTCCAAAGCACAAAGAGAGGAAACTAGAAGACCTTATAGTCCAACTCCGACTAGAGGTGCACATGCAACTGGATAGCTTAAAAGAGGGCCAACAATAGGTTTCAATAAAGGCATAATTAAGTCCACCTAGTCGAAACCCAAGGCAAAAAGTTTACGACCAGACTGGAGATAATTGGATCGACAACAAAGAATTTCAACAACAATATTGATAACAAATAGTAGTTAAACTAATATTTCAGAAGCTTAAGGCCAGAGATCAAATTTAATTGGAACGGATTTGCATCAGCACTAAAATTATACATCCTAGTACTGAAGATCATTATGCACTGAGTAGGACTCCTTTGATCACAGGGTACATGAATAAATACACGAGAGAGGAGGTTTACTAGCAAGTTTTAGTTTTCATAAGCAGTGCTGAAGTAACAGCTTGTAACATTCATGCACAAGATCTGCAAAACCTTGCTGTTCGACTGGCTGACACAGCGTGGTGCCTTAAACTGGCTCAAAGCAGCCCCAAGCCCAACATAATAGTGTAAGACCATATCGAATGTTCCTTTACGCACAATGCGAAGTTCTAGAGGTCCAATGGCACTGACCTTTCTGGAACCAACATAACCAGCATCGGCAAACGATAGGTCTAAGCAGTTGCAGCAGCTATGGAGAATCTCATCATTCGAGACAGAGCTTAGCTCCCAAAAGATCACATAGTGTCCTGGCTCTGTCGAAGTGTCTACATGGCTAGTGAAATCCACAACCTCAATTTTTTCCTCGGCCAAAAGCTTGGCTGCTGCTTCAACCGACAGCTGAAGGTCTTTCTCAGTGTTCTTATCTATGTTAATGCTGAGAATTAGGCTTCTTCTGCGTATGAACTGAAGCTCAGGTGTACAGTTGTGAAAGCCAGTTACTCTTACAATATCCCCCAACCTATACCGATACAAACCTGACACAAAATGCACATCGATCAATCATATATACAAAATTTTAGGCCAATGTTAAGAAATGTGTCAAGGGCCTAGTAAGCTTCAAGAGCAAGGAACTATGCTTTTGATGGAGTCCAAGAACAAGTATCGATTTGGTGCAGGCAACTATAGTAACACAAAACATCAATTTTGAGATGATAAACATCAATGTTGCATCATTAATGCAATGTGGAACCTTATAAACTAGAAGATAAAGAAAGGCAACGAATTCAGAAGTCTCCCTTGTGGCTGTCAAGTTATTGGTGAATGGAGAATGAGAGTTAACAACTAACAGCAGGTCACATCCGTCCAGAAAGTCACAGCCATGAGGAAATGTCAGTGTAACTGGAAAAGTTAGTTGGCAAAACATTTGTTTCAGTACTGTTATAATATGGATTCCTAAAAGAATCCAGATCCAAATAGTGCAAAAAAATGAGAGACGTTTCATCATGATGTATTGACAGTCTGTAGGAGGAAAAAAAACACAGAGGTGACATGTTTTTATGCACATCTCCAAACATGTCTGACCCCCCACAAAAAAAACTTTGAAGCCAACTATTCTATCATGACCAACCCTTATTGAAAATATGTCCTTGAATCCTTTTACTAATTACCAAACCTAAACCATCAAAATCGGCCTTCAATGATTGATGCATTTGTTTTCTCTGAAGCTCTAGTACTTGTGTCTAAAGAAAAGGTTGAGAAGTAATACAATGACTGGAAGTTGACTAGTCGATCCAAGCACAGTCATAGCTGCATATATTTGGATTTACTTGACCAATTAATCAGAAAGACACTTGGCTTTTCTTTCCATCTTTATGTTGCGAGTACAGACATGTTAATCCACTAAAAGAGTCCTTAGCTTGGCATAGTTTAAATTAATATATTATACAGAGTCGCTGACCTACTTCAATAGTTCAATCTGTCCTTTGCAACTAGAAAATTAATTTCTATAAAATATTAGCAGACAAATGGAAAAGGAAATTGGAAACAGCAAAAGAGATGTGTAGATGAAAGATGATACCAGCGAAATTGGTAATAACAACTTCATATTCTTTGCCAACCTCAACTTCGGTGAGGTCTACTGGCTCTGCTTCTTTGTAGTGAATGGAGGTGAGACTACTCTCCAGCTCCTGCATGCCAATCTTCTCCAAAGGAATGAACTCGAAGTAACCGATATTGGGAAGCACTGCAAAGGTAGCCAACTCTGGAGGCAAACTAGGATTCACATTGGCACCGATCCATCCTTCTGAAGAACCATAATCAGCACTCATAAGGGGAAGATTCCCTGCATAATGCCTTAGTTTCTTCAAGTATGGCTCCATAGACCCAGTCATAACGCCGTAGACATACTTTGCATTAGGCCAAAGCTCTGGAATCACACCGTACCAGTTACTTAATCCCACACACTTTTGGTAAATGGAGTCCGCCAGACTTGGATTGGGGACTAAAATCTTAGAAACAGCTTCGCGAATAGATGGAACGGTGATTCTGCTTGAGAGAACTCCTTCTCTAATATCTGTGCAGATTTCCTCCCACACCTGCTCAAAAGTTCGAAACGAGTGAACTAGGCTGTGAGCAAAGGTGGAAAATATGAACTGCACTTCATCCGAGTAGATTAGCCCGCACAGGAGGTGGCAATACAAGGACTGTTGGTAATCTGAACCAAATATAACTTCATCAGGGCTTGTACACTGAGATTGGATATCATTCATCGTGCGTTTGAATTGTTCACTTCTGTACACATTGGTTGTTGCTGTTGTGGCTGTCAGACCTCCATTAGTTTTGACCTGCTTGCTGCCGTAGATGAACTGTAAAGCCTTTCCATCGCCTATTGGATACTCTCTAAAAGAAGCAGTCAGGATATTATTAGAAAATCTAGCATTTAGGAGCTCAAAGTGGAGTTAAGCTTCCAAATCAAATAAGCTATGATGAACGACAACACCAGAAGAACAATACCGCAGAGCCAAAATGTTGCGAACATAGACAACAAATCATTGAACCAGAAGCCTTATGCAAAGCAACGAGAAAAATGCAGCTAAAAAGCTCGATCGAGCCCCATACCTGTTTCTGAATGCATATGAAGTCTGAAATATCTGCATTGTGGACTGAACTAACTCCTCGTTGAATGGTAAATACTTTTGTTTTCCTTGTGTGGTGCCGGAACTGAGCCATTAGAGGAACAATATGAGTTAGGAAGACCAGATGAAGAGAAGGTAATAACAAAAAACAACACAAGTCCAAAAGCACCACCTGAGTGAAATTGAAGTTATAGGCTTCCCCGTCAGAATAGGAGAAGAATCACCATCCGAGATCCTCTGGATGTACGGCTCCAAGTCACCGTGCGTGACCAAAGGGACGCGGGCCTTGTAGCTCTCTGGGTCAGTTCTTCCTCCAAGGCCTAAGTTCTTCAAGTACTCTGCTTTGCCATTTTGCTCAAGAATTTTGCGGAGGGTCTCTCGCTGGTGGTGACCGGCAGACTTGGTCACTGTTTCAAATTCATCTATCACGCTTTCGATGTTGAACACTCTCATTTTCTCAGACGGCGCCAGTAAAGCCTCGAGAAGAAATCTCCAAGATCGCTGATTCGAGTAGGGAACAGACCAAATACAACCGTGCCTGAGAAAGTTTGGTGGTCGTTAATGGAGTATAAAATCGATTTATTAATAGCAAAAGGAAAAGGAAAAAAAAAATCATCCGCCCGAATCCCGAAAGGCAATTCCAAACGTCAATTGCAAAGCAGACCAGCAAATACGAGTTGGCAAAATCGAACACAGAACACAGTTCTCAACGAGTAGCGAATACGGAAACACTCAGACAAAAAGGAAGGAGGAGAGACAAGTGGGCAATCACTCTCACTTTCCTACCGAAAGAATGGCTCATCCAATAAGAACGATTCAAGCTGACAATTCTTTCGAATCGAATAATCCCTAGAAACAAAAATTCCTCAAGGAATAGGCATCAAATCCGTAAAAAAAACTCACGCTCCATGTTCCCCAATCCCTCCATGCGGTCTCCTCCGATCGAGGTAGCGATATATAAAAGATTTACGGGACTGGTCCTCGCAGGAGGGCGGAGCAACGACTTCCTTCCAAAGAAAGGCCGAGCGGAACAAGAAAGTTCAAAGAATAGTATACGCGGCACACGGGCATCGATCGCTCACCTTTCTCTCTTCCTCCACGGGCAAGCCGTGATCAAAGGCCAGTGAAAACGACGGCGATCGCCTTCTTCTTCCTCTGTTCCGTCCCGAACTCGCTCTGCTAGCTGCTGCCGCCGCCGAGTGGGGAGGGTCAGTTAGTTATAGTGGAAGCAGGAAAACTGAAGCAAAGACTCACTCCATGACTCAATTCCCTCGGGATTTCGTTTTGATATGGCAGAAAACAATTCCACATTTTTACGCCATGAGGTGAAAATTAAATTTGGTCTGCTACCGGACAAAGTGCGCCTCTAACGAAATTTGGGTTTAACAAATTATTGGACTGAAATCAGTGAGTGGGAATATTTCTGGACATATGTGTCGCGACAGTTACAGAAATTTATGGTGGATCAATTATTTTTTTCTAAAAAAAAATATCGTCCTAAAATTAGGCAGAATTAAGCAGTTTCGAGCGTCATAGTAACTACCCGCTGAACTTTAGTAACTAACAATTATCATCATCAATGGAAAACTCACGGTCACAAATCACTAACTATAATAAATCCTGACCATGAGTTGCAGTCGCACCCTGGCTACGAGTCGCAGCTGCAGCAGCTAGGCCACAAATTGCGACAATGGTGACTACGACCTGGCAGCCAGACTGCAAATCAGGCGAGCTTGAGAATTGAACGGTCACGAAGCTCATGGCAATTTGAAATCAAAATAAACTAAAATAGCAATTCAAATGAGTTAATAGATCTAAACTAAATAAATCAGACCGATTAAATCTTCAAAATCAGGTAGGATCGATGAACGGATCTAGCATGATTGAATCAGCTTAGTTGACTATGCAAAATCAAGTTTGACACTCCATGCATTAGATGAGTTGGTAGACTAATTCAGCTGAGCGAATTGAACAAGTTAAGTGTCTAATTGAACCACAGGAATTAAGAAATAAATAGGTGACATAAGACTTTTAAGTCTTCTGGAGTTATTTATTATTTATTATCAATAAATAGCATTTTAATAAATATTTTTTTAATCATGTTAATATAAGATTTCTTACATAAACCAGGTCAATTGGCTAATCTGAACACATGCAAGAAAACTGCAGTATATATCCAATTGCTTTATAACATGGTTTCTTCTCATTATGTACAGATTTAATCTTACGTAACACTTCTAAACAAGTTTTGAGGAGGCAACCAATCAAGCACCTCCGTTGACTATTTTAGTTTTTTTTTAATAAAAAAAAAGGAACAATATTACGATCTTCGGTGAAAATTCTTCAATGAAGTCAGATGAACTCGCGTCATGTCTTCGATTTTGTGTGTAAGGATCTAGCGTTAGGTGAGACCAAAAGGATAAGAAAATATACGGCAACACCGTCCATGTAACTTGTGTATATTAAAACAATTAATATCCATCAAATCGATCTGTTCGTTAATTTATATAATTGTCACAAGTGCATTAATTTCTTCACCAGATCGATGATCAAATTCAAGTTTGACTTGTGATATTTCAATCTTCCGAAGTATAACAGAAAAGATGATATTACTTTCAAGTGAAAAATGTCTACACATTTACAGTTAAAAGATGATAATCACGTTACTTTATACCATTTGAAAGGGAGGTGTACAATTTGAAAGGGAGGTGAATTATTAAGACACGTCTTAGTTAGAGGGAGGATGAATAGCTAATTTTTTGGCACTTCATTTGCAACAAAAATTTGACATAAAGATTCTATAATACTACTTTAATTTTAGTTAGTAGTCACCTCCTTCATGTGACTAATCAAAGGGTCACTCCTCATATACAGTTTTACTATGAAAATCTCCTTCCCGAAAGCAGAGAAGTCTCATACAATTTCGAATATGAGAATACAACAAGAGAATACAACAAGAACAATATAAAACAAGAGATAAGAATACAAATACAATGAACACCTTGTTTGTTTGATCTCTTGTTACTCGAAAATGCCTCTAGATCAATTGGAAATGCAACAACACTTCTTCCTCAACTTCCTAAGAACCGGTTGTTTCAAATGTCCACGAAAATCCTTTTTCTAGGGTTTTTTCGACGTCTCCTAATTGATTGGTCTTATCTCTAATTGATTGTCAGATTGGATCCAACCGTTCAAATTTGCAAAATGACTCTTTTTCATCTGACCAACCGAATGGTGAGTCATACCAATCAATTCTGAAGCTTTTTGTTCTACAGAAACACCTCCAATCAATGGGTGAGACCTGAATCCATTTTCCTAATAGATTCCACTGCCTTATGTGGTCCCTCGAAAAATCAGCAAATTGATTGTCTTAATCAATTGACATCTTTGAATCAATTAGGCTAATCAATTCAGAAGTCTACTATGTTTTATGAAAAACCTAGCTAATTGATTGCCCTAATTGATTAGGGATACCGGAATCAATTAACCTAATTGACTACGAAGCAAATTGACCTCCTACCACCAATCAATTGGCGTTGCTCAATTGATTATGTCAATTGATTGGAGCACTGAAACTTGAAGGTTTCAGTTTAGGGTTTGTCAATCGATTGATCGATGAAGCTCACCAATCGATTGCTAACCATAATTTTAGCCTTTCCAAGGCTGAATCCACATCTTGTCTAGTATCCAGTTACCTTAGCCTATCGTAACTTTCTTGTCAAGTGTCCAGTCAATTTTTGACCTACTTAGACTTTATCACCAAGTATCTGATTCTCCTTGACCTATTTGAACTTTCCTTCACCAAGTATCTGGTCCTCCATGACCTACTTCAATTTTCCCTTTCCAAACTTCCTGTTAGTCTTTTCATCACCAAATGTCCGGTCTTCCACAACCCACAATTGGACTTTTCTCACAAAGTGTCTGATCTTCCATTACTCACAATTGGATTTTTCTCACAAAGTGTTCAATCCTCCACAACCTACTTAGACTTTCCTCACCAAGTGTTCGGTTTTCCATAACCCATTTGGATTTTCCTCTTGCCAACTTTTTCCGTTAGGCTTCCCTTGCCTAATATCCAGTTAGGACTAGTCACTCGGTAGACTTCTTACCTTTATCTAACCTCTAGTTAAGACTTCTCTTACCTAATGTTTAGTTAGCACTAGTCACTCGATAGACTTCTCACCCTTTCCTAACCTCCAGTTAGAACTTCCTATTGCCTAACTTCTAGCTAGACTTTTCCCTTACGTAACCTCAATTAGGACTAGTCACTCGGTAGATTTCTCACCTACCTAACCTCTAGTTAGGACTTCCCGTTACCTAACTTCTAGTTAGGACTTTTTCCTTGCTTAACTTTCAGTTAGGACTTTCTTTTATCTAATCTCAGTTAGGACTTTCCGTTACCTAACTTTCGATTACTGTTAGAGTGTATACTAAAAGCCTAGCTTTTGGTATAAACATTTATCTAGAAATAAGAATCACATTGGTCAAATGTTTACATTTATGATAAATGTAGTTGTTCAATTAATTTATATTGTAGATAACATGGTGTGTGGTGTCACACACAGAGGATCATGTTATCAGTACCTTATAAATTATAAACAGTAGCTTACGACCATAATGGAAAGGAACAAACCATTGGAAGGTCGTAGTGTAATTAGGTATTAGTTTATCTTAACTATATAATTACACTAGTACACTTAGAGTGTATTGAGTAGGATCATTAGAGGTCGTTTCTTTTATACTGACTTTATAAAGAAACAAAGACCTCAGTTATTATGGAAGTGTGTGCTCTTAATCCTAATATAATAACAAGCACATATATTTGATATTTATTTCTTTAATTTATCAATGGGTGAGATTTAGTTCGATGAATCAATAAGCCCGATAAGTTGGGAAATGATATCACTTATAGTGTGTGTTGTTGATTATAGAAGGAAACTGTGTCCTAGTGATTTAGGTTGAGAATGCCCCCAAGAGGAGCTCATAAGGATTGTCATGTTAAACCCTGCAGGTGGACTTAGTCCGACATGACGATGAAGTTGAGTGGTACTACTCTTGGAGCTAGATATTAATTAAGTGAGTTGTCAGTAACTTACTTAATTAGTGGACATTTGTTATCTTAAACACAGGGAGACTAACACACTCATGATAAGAAGGAGCCCAAAATGTAATTTGGGATTGGTGCGGTAGTTCAATAATAGTTCTATAGTGGAATGAATTATTATTGATAAAATTAAGTTGTGTGTTCGGGGCGAGCACGGGATGCTTAATTTTATCGGGAGACCAAAACCAATTCCTCCTCTCGGTCCCTATCGTAGCCTCTTAATTATAGAGTACTATACCCACCTATACCCACCTTCTTACCCATCCTATAGGGGCCGGCCAAGCTAGCTTGGAGACCAAGCTAGGGCCGGCCATGGGTATGTTCATGGGTGAATTCATGTGGCCGTCCCTATTAAAATAAAAAGGAATTTTAATTTTAAAATTTTTCTTATGTGGATAATATAATTTAAAAGAGAGTTTAAAATTTAAATCCTTCCTTTTATAAGATTCTACAAAAGATTAAGAGAAGAGTTAAAATCTCTTTCCTTATTTGTAGATTAAAAGGTTGATTTTAATTTTGGTAAAAACTTTCCTTTTAATTATATTCATGATTTAAAAGAAAGTTTAAAAATTAAAAATTCTCTTTTATTAGTTTCTACAAAAGATTAAGAAAAGATTTAATATCTTTCCTTATTTGTAGATTGAAAGGAGATTTTAATTTTTAGAGATAACTTTCCTTTTTGGAAATTATCCACATGTTTAAAAGAAAGATTTTAATTTATAAAATTTCTTTTTATTAACCAATCATGAAGGGATTAAAATTATTGGAGAAATTTTTATAAATTTCTAGAAACAAATTAGGAAGTTTTAATTTTGTTTTAATTAAAACTCTCCTTGTTTTGAGGAGAAGAGTGGCCGGCCATTATAATTTGAAAAGAGAAAATTATTTTAATTAAATAAATTTTCCTTTTCAATGGCAAAAGAATTAAGGAATTTTTTATTAAATTTTCCTTATTTGCCAAGACCAAGGATTATAAAAGAGGGGGTAGAGGAAGCTTCAAGGTGAACGACTCTATTCTATTTTTCCTTTCTTTTCTCCTTGGGTGTGGCCGTCCCTTTCTTTCCTCTCCTCTCCTTTGTGTGGCCGAAACCTTCTCATGGTGGAGATATCTTTGGTGGCCGGATCTAAGAAGGAGAAGAAGGAGAGAAAAGAAGCCTCTTTTCTAGCATCCCTTGGAGCATGGTGGTGGTGGCCGAACCTCTTCATCCTAGGAGAAGTTTTGATGGCCGAAACTTGTAAGGAAGAAGAAGGTGCTTGGTGATTCTCATCTCGGAAGATCGTTGCCCACACAACGTCCGATGTTAGAAGAGGAATACGGTAGAAGATCAAGAGGTCTTTCTAAAAGGTATAACTAGTAATTTTTGTTTCCGCATCATACTAGTTATTTTTGGAAATAATACTAAATACAAGAGGCATACGATTCTAGAGTTTCGAATTTGTTTTCGATATAGTGTTCTTTTGTTTTTCTTTCCCTTGTGATTTGATTGTTCATTTCGGTTAACCTAAAGTTATTTTAGGAAATTAAATATTAGCTTTCTATAAAAGGTTTTGTCTAGTCGGTGGTGGTTGCTCCCATATCCAAGAAGGTCATGTGCCTCGCCACGTCGGTCGGGAACCAATTATGGAAATTAATATTTAATGGAATTAATAACTTAAGGTGACTTGGGTCGAACGTGTTAAGTTCAGAGATCCAAGTCAAAACCTAAAGAACAAATAGATTAAGTTTTGGATCAAACGTGTTAAGTTCATGAGCGATCCAAAATTTAATTTAAAAGAACACATGGTAGCTAGGAAAGGTTCGACCTTTGTACAAAATTTTTATGCAGTGGAACCTCTAGGTTTTTCGAGTAGCAACCAACAATTGGTATCGAGCTAGGGTTTTGCCTGTGTATTGGTATTAGTTTAATTATGCACATGTCATACATAATTTAGGCGGTTAATAGTAGGATGTGCTAACTTTGTGGATGGGATCCAACTATTATGACTTTTAGTTATTATGTGTGTGATTGGACCCTTGGACATGTCAAGGGCATTTATCGTGTGTGCATGATTGTATTAAAATACTGCAGGAGCTGTATTTAGTTTTATTAGGATTTTATTTTGATCTAGATACATGTACATTCCTTTTATGGAATATAGGGTCAAAATGTAAAATTCTATTTATGTCATGGATCGAATCTTGCAAGCGTGGAACCTTCTAAGGACCAGAGGCGCAGCGGAACTAGGAGCAAGATGGATGCTAGACCCGGTGGCGGTGGCCAAATATGGCAGCAGCTTGGGATGACAACACACGGAGGATAACTAGAGATAAAAGCCATAATAGTTGAAAATTAGATTTTCTATTTATTGCTTTTATATTGTCTTGTGTGCATGTTAGTATACATGACTAGTAGGCTAGCATAGTTAAAATTCCTCGTTTATAAATAACTAAGTGGGAGAGGGATTTTAAATAAATCTCATGGTCTCCATTACTGGTTTGTAAGTGATGCAATAAGCTTGCGTGTTGGCCTTCCTCCATAACGGATGAGCTTGTTTGTGGATCACTAGAACAGACTTCCATTTTTGGATGACTATAGGAAGTTAATTAAGAGCGTGTGATCTTCCCCAACGGAAGGGGCATAATCTTATTAATGGACTTAGTGTCAAGTAATGGTATACACTTAGACACATCTAATAGTATCCTCCCCATCGGAGTCACTGTTATTATTTGTGTGACCAAATGAAACCAACTATTAATTTGTCATAAAACTAGGTTGACAAGATAATAAAATTAAAGGGTTAAAACCCCTCTTACAAATGATTGATTTTGTATACGTCCACACTAACCTGGCATACAAAATTAACGGTGTTTGAGATAATTTTATTTGTCATAAAGATACGTTGACAAGATAGTTAATGGGTAAAACTCTCCTTTTATAAATGTTGAATTTGTATACGTCCACACTAACGTGGCATGCAAAATTCACAGTGTTTTGAGGTGTTGGTGAATTTAAATAATATTGTTTGAGGAATCAATATTTTATTTTAAATTCAAAAAGTTTTGACCAAATATTTGATCAAAGACAGATCAACTATTAATTTTATTCGTCATAAAGTAAAGTTGACGAGATAATAAAATTAATGGATAAAATCTCCTCTTTGATTTTGTATACGTCCACACTATCGTGGCATACAAAATTCATGGGGATTTTAAAGAATTGATCTTGACCAAATATTTTTGTGATTCTTAGGATTTAAAATATTTGTCAATCCCCTAGTTGTTATACTATAGAAAAGACTTAGTAGTCCCAATTGTAATGATTGGAAATAGGACTTGGACATTAAGGTAGACTGTCTTCTTAGAACTAAGAACAATATAGGTGTATTTAATTCATTAGTTGAAACATGTTTAGTGGTGTTATCTACCAGAACCTGGAGTGTAGATACAGATGCCATCAATCATGTCCGCAATTCATTGCAGGGTTCCAGGAAATTCGGCAACTAAATGAAAATTAAAACACCGTCCACATGGGCACTACTGTAAAAATGGTAGCTGTTGCAGTGGGAAATGTTTATCTTTTGATAAGAATAAAACATGGATTTTTGAGTAATTGTCTTTACGCACCAAGTTTAGAAAGAACTAGTTTTCAGTTTCTAAACTATTCAAAGAACTTGATATTCTGCCTCTTTTAATAACAAAGTTGTTATTAAGAAAAAGAGGGAAGTTATCTGTTATGGTACGTTGGTTGACAATTTATAAATCCAATAACTCCCACGATGCAACAAATGGAAATTAGTAACACATCTTCTAATTTTAAGAGAAAGCAACCTTCGGAAATGAACCATTAATATCTTTGGCATCTAAGGCTAGGTTATATTAACTTGAGTAGGATTCATTGGTAGCTGATGAACTTTTGGGTTCATTGGTACTGGAAATCTTTCCAACCTATGAGTCTTACTTGGAAGAAAAAATAACCAAGAAGTTTTTAAGTTTAAGGGGTATGGAGTCAAAGATATATTGAAATTGGTTCATTCTGATTTGTGTGATCCTATGACTATCCAGACAAGAGGTAGTATTGAATATTTCGTCTATTTTATAGACAACTATTCAAGATACAAATAAATTTACTTAATGTACCGCAAGACTAAGTACTTTGATTAGTTCAAATAGTACAAGGCTGATGCGGAGAAATGTTAAAGTAAAAGTCACTATGGTTAGAACATAGTGGCAAGTACCTCTTGGGAGAATTTATGAGTCACTTATCAGAAGTAGGGATTCAATTCCAACTAACTGCACCTGGTACACCCCAACAGAATGGTGTAGAAAAAGGAAGGTATATGACTCTTATGGAAATAAGTAGATTGATAAGTTATTTAGAATATTACCAAAATCATTTTTAGGATATACTCTGGAAACGGAAGTGAATATAGTACCTTCCAAAGTCAGAACTCTCTACTCATATAGAATTGCTGAATAGGCGTAAGCCTATTTCGAAGCATATTCGGATTCAGGTAGTCCATATGCTGAAGAGAGACAATGATAAGTTGGACAGGAATTCACTTGTTTGTGGGTTATCCTAGAGAAATGAAAGTAGGTTTATAGTCTTAAAAATCAGAAGGTCATTGTTAGCATCAATGACCGATTTTTAGAAAAGGACTATGTAATAAACCACGTGCCCATAAGAAAATTTGTTCTTAAGGAAATAATAAAAGACATGTCTAATCTAGTACCAATTGTACAAGATGAGATACCACAAGGAAACTGCAACACGTATCACAAGTGATACACAATTGCAGAAAGTGCCTTGTCGTAGTGGGAGGGTTGTTAGGCAACCTAAAAAGATTCATGTTTTGGGAGAGTTTTTGGACTCGATCCCTGGAGGACATGAACCTGATCTCCGGACATATGACGAAGCACTCCAAGATAAAGATGCAATATCTTGGCAAAGAGTAATGAATAACAGAATTAGAATATATGTATTCTAATAAAATCTGGAAGCTTGTAGAACCACCAAATGGTGTAAAAGCCTTTGGGTATAAAAAGGTCTATAATAGCAAAAGAGGGATAGACAGGAAGGTAGAAACTTTCAAAGCAAGGCTAGATGAAAAAGGAAACTTTTTCACTGGTAGCCATGCTTAAGTCTATCTGGATACTTTTATCTATTTGGTAAGTGGATGTCAAGACAACATTCCTTAATGGAAGTCTTGAAGAAAGCATCCATATAAAGCAACCAGAAGGGTTCATTGCAAAGGGCTAAGAGTATCTTGTGTGCAAGCTCAATCAGTCTATGGACTGATGCAAAGCTTCAAGGTCTTGGAACATTCAGTTTATCAAAGTAATCCAGACCTATGGATTTATTGAGTAAACGGATAAGTCTTGTGTATACAAAAGGTGTGATGGAAACGTGGTGGTATTTCTTGTACTATACGTAGATAACATTTTTGGTAATTGGAAACAATATCAAAATGTTGCCAGAAGTAAGGGTATGGTAGTCCAAATAATTCAATATAAAGGACTTGGGAGAATGTATATATTTTTGAGATCAAAGGATCGCAAGAAAAATATACTTATCCTAAGCTTGATACATCAGAAAAATCCTTGCTCATTTTAAGCATGCAAAACTCCTAAAAAGGTTTCTTACCTTTTAAGCATGGAGTGTCTTTATCTAAAGAGATGTCTCCGATGACATCAAAGGAGATTGAGGACATGTAGGCAGTTCTTTATGCTTCGGCAGTTAGACAACCTAATGTATGCTATGCACGAGATCAGAAATCTGTTTTGTCAAGGGCACAGTTAGCAGATATCAAAGTAACCCTTGACAAGGATATTGGACTGCAGTAAAGCATATATTAAAGTACCTTAGAGGAACTAGAGATTATATGCTAGCTTACAAGGCATTTAATTTAGTCCCTGTGGGTTGCATGGATTTTGACTTCCAATCGGATAGGGACAATAATAAGTCAACCTCGGGGTTTTGTGTTTACTTTAGGAGGTAAAGTCATAACTATGGAAGAGTGATAAGCATAGGTATTTTTCTGGACTCCACCATAGAAGCTGAGTATATGGCAAGCCTCTGAGATAGCCATAAAAGCTGAATGACTCAATAACCTCAAGATAGACTTAGATATGATTTCTGGTTTGTCCAAAGATTATTACAATTTATTGTAATAACATTGGTGCAGTAGCAAACTTGAAGAAACCATAAGTCTATAAAGTAAGAAAACACAATAGAGCGCAAGTACCACCCAATACGAGAAATCGTATAAACGAGGAGAAGTTGTTGCCGCCTAGATTACATCAGATGATAACCTAAGGTCCTTAAGGCAAGAGCTTTTTGAAAGGCATGGGAATCAGATGTATGGCAGCAGATACGGCAGCTTAGTCTTTTAGTATAAGTGGGAGATTGTTAGAGTGTATACTAAAAGCCTAGCTTTTGGTATAAACATTTATCTAGAAATAAGAATCACATTGGTCAAATGTTTACATTTATGATAAATGTAGTTGTTCAATTAATTTATATTGTAGATAACATGGTGTGTGGTGTCACACACAGAGGATCATGTTATCAGTACCTTATAAATTATAAACAGTAGCTTACGACCATAATGGAAATGAACAAACCATTGGAAGGTCGTAGTGTAATTAGGTATTAGTTTATCTTAACTATATAATTACACTAATACACTTAGAGTGTATTGAGTAGGACCATTAGAGGTCGTTTCTTTTATACTGACTTTATAAAGAAACAAAGACCTCAGTTATTATGGAAGTGTGTGCTCTTAATCCTAATATAATAACAAGCACATATATTTGATATTTATTTCTTTAATTTATCAATGGGTGAGATTTAGTTCGATGAATCAATAAGCCCAATAAGTTGAGAAATGATATCACTTATAGTGTGTGTTGTTGATTATAGAAGGAAACTGTGTCCTAGTGATCTAGGTTGAGAATGCCCCCAAGAGGAGCTCATAAGGATTGTCATGTTAAACCCTACAGGTGGACTTAGTCCGACATGACGATGAAGTTGAGTGGTACTACTCTTGGAGCTAGATATTAATTAAGTGAGTTGTCAGTAACTTACTTAATTAGTGGACATTTGTTATCTTAAACACAGGGAGACTAACACACTCATGATAAGAAGGAGCCCAAAATGTAATTTGGGATTGGTGCGGTAGTTCAATAATAGTTCTCTAGTGGAATGAATTATTATTGATAAAATTAAGTTGTGTGTTCGGGGCGAGCACGGGATGCTTAATTTTATCGGGAGACCAAAACCAATTCCTCCTCTCGGTCCCTATCGTAGCCTCTTAATTATAGAGTACTATACCCACCTATACCCACCTTCTTACCCATCCTATAGGGGGCCAAGCTAGCTTGGAGACCAAGCTAGGGCCGGCCATGGGTATGTTCATGGGTGAATTCATGTGGCCGTCCCTATTAAAATAAAAAGGAATTTTAATTTTAAAATTTTTCTTATGTGGATAATATAATTTAAAAGAGAGTTTAAAAATTTAAATCCTTCCTTTTATAAGATTCTACAAAAGATTAAGAGAAGAGTTAAAATCTCTTTCCTTATTTGTAGATTAAAAGGTTGATTTTATTTTTGGTAAAAACTTTCCTTTTAATTATATTCATGATTTAAAAGAAAGTTTGAAAATTAAAAATTCTCTTTTATTAGTTTCTACAAAAGATTAAGAAAAGATTTAATATCTTTCCTTATTTGTAGATTGAAAGGAGATTTTAATTTTTAGAGATAACTTTCCTTTTTGGAAATTATCCACATGTTTAAAAGAAAGATTTTAATTTATAAAATTTCTTTTATTAACCAATCATGAAGGGATTAAAATTATTGGAGAAATTTTTATAAATTTCTAGAAACAAATTAAGAAGTTTTAATTAAAACTCTCCTTGTTTTGAGGAGAAGAGTGGCCGGCCATTATAATTTGAAAAGAGAAAATTATTTTAATTAAATAAATTTTCCTTTTCAATGGCAAAAGAATTAAGGAAGTTTTTATTAAATTTTCCTTATTTGCCAAGACCAAGGATTATAAAAGAGGGGGTAGAGGAAGCTTCAAGGTGAACGACTCTATTCTATTTTTCCTTTCTTTTCTCCTTGGGTGTGGCCGACCCTTTCTTTCCTCTCCTCTCCTTTGTGTGGCCGAAACCTTCTCATGGTGGAGATATCTTTGGTAGCCGGATCTAAGAAGGAGAAGAAGGAGAGAAAAGAAGCCTCTTTTCTAGCATCCCTTGGAGCATGGTGGTGGTGGCCGAACCTCTTCATCTTAGGAGAAGTTTTGATGGCCGAAACTTGTAAGGAAGAAGAAGGTGCTTGGTGGTTCTCATCTCGGAAGATCGTTGCCCACACAACGTCCGATGTTAGAAGAGGAATACGGTAGAAGATCAAGAGGTTTTTCTAAAAGGTATAACTAGTAATTTTTGTTTCCGCATCATACTAGTTATTTTTGGAAATAATACTAAATACAAGAGGCATACGATTCTAGAGTTTCGAATTTGTTTTCGATATAGTGTTCTTTTGTTTTTCTTTCCCTTGTGATTTGATTGTTCTTTTCGGTTAACCTAAAGTTATTTTAGGAAATTAAATATTAGCTTTCTATAAAAGGTTTTGTCTAGTTGGTGGTGGTTGCTCCCATATCCAAGAAGGCCATGTGCCTCGCCACGTCAGTACTGGGAACCAATTATGAAAATTAATATTTAATGGAATTAATAACTTAAGGTGACTTGGGTCGAACGTGTTAAGTTCCGCAGGAGATCCAAGTCAAAACCTAAAAGAACAAATAGATTAAGTTTTGGATCAAACGTGTTAAGTTCCGCAGGCGATCCAAAATTTAATTTAAAAGAACACATGGTAGCTAGGAAAAGGTTCAGACCTTTGTACAAAATTTTTGTACAGTGGAACCTCTAGGTTTTCCGAGTAGCAACCAACTACATGATCTTCTCGGTAGATTTCTCACCTACCTAACCTCTAGTTAGGACTTCCCGTTACTTAACTTCTAGTTAGGACTTTTTCCTTGCTTAACTTTCAGTTAGGACTTTCTTTTATCTAATCTCAGTTAGGACTTTCCGTTACCTAACTTTCGATTACAACTTTCCATTACCTAACACAACAAAAATAATTATTAATAACGACTGAATATTCCGTCAGTATTTGAGATTATCGACGGAATACTGACGAAATTTATGGCATCGGGAGTCATTTGGTCGGTAATGCAATTTACCGACAGAAATACTATTTCGTCGATAATTACTAATGGAATTACATTTTCCGTCGATAAATTTAACGACTGAAAACTTGTCTCGACGATAAAAATGTAACGGCAGCTAATGGAAATTTTTGACTGAAATTTATTTAGTCAGAATATTCCCCACGGAATCTGTAATTTCGTCGGTATATTCCCGACGGAAAAACAATTGCGGCGGGAATTTCCGACTGAAAAATAATTCCGGCAGGAATTTCCGACGGAATCTGTAATTTCATCGGGAATATATCACAAAATTTACTGTGCTACCGATACTTTACCGACGGAAACCACAATTCCGTAGGTAAAAAATTGAAAAAAAAAATTAAAAACCTGCTCTAATTTTACTCATTTCCCATATACAATTTTAATATAAATACAAGCCATCACAAGTGATGACATCACAAACACAATTTATACATATATCACAATCCACACAATATACTCACAACATACAACAAGATCACAATATAAAACAATCCAAAATCTCCAAAATATAACATATAATACAATACATAAACATAAGTGAACGACAAATACAAAATCTCCAAAATACAATACAATCCAAGTGTCAAGTGCTCACAATCATAAGTATCTAAAAGTAAATAAGTGAATGACAAATACAAAATATCCAAAATACTTACTATGATACATCACCTATACATATATCCAAATATAATCCTGTAAAAGTCAAATACAAGAGATTATGATTAGAATAAATCGATGCAAATGTAATATAACTCAAACATTGTAATATATAACTAATTTTACATGTAAAAAAAAATACCTGGATTATATTTTGGATATCCAATAATAGTGATGATGGTGAATGTATCAATATGAACTCCTGAAAAATGTAAAACACTTTAAGATAAACATCTAATAATATCCTAATAGAATAAATATATTTGACTTAATTAATTTCTAATAAACTCTAAAAAAATCAACTTATAGTTGAACATACCTCAAAAAAATCTAATCATTAACAGAGTCTGATGGGTCTCGGGTCTCCTATGACTGGGGTTGCTGTGAATGGGGCTACTGTGATGGGTCCTATCTAGCAATAATTGCTTGCATCTAGGCCAATGTCTGCTCCTGAGTAGCCCACCTTTGATCCATTGTAGTCATTTGAGTCTTCAATTCTTGGTTTTCTTTTCTTAATGACTCCACCTCAGAAGAAGAAAAAGAAGAGGAACTCACACGACCCCTAGGAGTCCTCAAGCGATCAAATACCACCTTGGCCTGGGAGCCAAGGCCGTAGAGGGAGGAGTTCTTTGTCCTTTCACCCACAACATCATAATAAATTTCATTTATTTGCTGGGTGGATAGATCCTGTAACTCCCCTCCCTCTACCAGTGGTTAAGATGCCTGAGCAACCCTACTTGTCATTTCCCCCGTGTAGAAAAAATATACAATTTATATGTTATACACAATTATTAAAGCTAATTATTCATTATTAAAGATTAAATATAAACTGCAAGTTAATAATTCAAACCCCAATGTTCTTGGATCGAAGATCAACATATGTATCATCCTTTCTCTGATGAGTCTTGAGAAAGATATCCAAGCAAGTGGGTTGTCTTTCTAAAGAACGCTCCTGCATGCACAAATAAGTTTGGATAAAATTATACAAGTTTATTAATAAATAAAAATTTGATTTATATAACTTTAAATTAAAATCACCAGATCCATAGTGTGCTCAACAATAGATCGAGATCCTGATGTATGCCGAGCAGATCTGGTACTCGTGCCACCTAGCTCTGTATTCCTACTCGTTCGAGCTTTTAGAGCCTTTGTCTGCTATCTTTCTGCAGATTAAGTGGTCGTCCATGCACCCCAAATCTCGTCGGATATATAAGCCAGTCTTGTGCCATCCTTTCTCACATAGTATAATAGGTCTTTGTACAACTTGACACAATAAATATTCTAAGTTGCTACAAATTCTACCTCGTTCCCATTCTTCCACATATATTTTTTCTACAATTAAAAAAAAAATTTATTATATTAAAGGATAAATATATTGTACATATTCAATTTACTTACCACAAATTCTTGATAATAAAAATCCTTAGTTTCAGCATCTGCATGTCTCCATGCAGTATCAGATATGCAGACTCTTTCCTTAAATTTTCGTGTAATATATGTCGATACTCGATGGCCGTCAGGAGTAAACCTACATATAAATAATATTAAGACATAAGATATATGTTATAAATAAAGAACTTGAATTACTAATAATAAAAAAATACTTACGACTCTGCAACAACCCTAAGGACGGTGGATCCATGGAGTGGTGCTGGAAGATCTGCCATGATACCTGATATCTACAAACAAATATCACAGCACATCATAATAAAATTTAATAACATGATAAATAAGCAACAGAACATGATTGAAGCATAATTTACTAGATGAACAATAATGCTAAAATTTAATCAATGCTAGACTCTGGAAGCATTTCTACTCAACAATAACAGTTTGTAAGTTGTCGTCGCTAGACTTTGTTAGTTCAGCAAAATCCTCACTGCTGTATATCTCTCCATCATCTATCTCCTCATCAGTAGCATTACCATCTGCAAGTAATTGTGATGTAGATTGGAGTTGTGAATCAACCGAATGTCTCTCTACGTTGTTATTCTGAAATACATCATGGTTTTGAGCAGTAATGTTGTTCGACATTTCTATGGTCAAACGAGGCTTCATTCGACAAATAGACAACCATTCACTAGCTCTTCTTCTCTTCGTAGGATATTCAAGATAAAAAACTTGAGCCACTTGTATTGCAAAAATGAAAGGTTAAAACTTATTGAACCTTCTATTTACATTAACCTCAACTAAATTATAATTTGGATGTATTCTGATACCTGTTCTTGGGGTCGGATAATTTGGATGCATTAACCGAAAATCTCCTCTACACTAAAGCAAATAAATAAAACTAATATACACATGTTGTTGCTTAGAACATCATTAAATAAAATAACCATACATATATGAAAGTAAAACAAATCTAATATATAGAATAATGAACATACAGCAAACAATGACCACGATATGCACTCCTGCGGTGGCCGACATAGACATGAGCAGCCCCTGCGGCTAGCCGAGAGTAGACCGCAAGCAACCCCTACGGCCAGCCGCGAGCAGGACTCTGCGAGGGCCGCGAGCAGGCGCCCGCGGCTGGCCGCGAGCAGGCACCCGCGGCTGGCCGCGATTAGGCAGCGAGCAGGCGCCGCAGGCGCCTTTAGGGGTCGGCCTGCGCCGGCTGGCCTCTAGCAGTCGGTCTGTGGCAGACGGCATGCCGCAGACAAGCGCTTACGACGATTGGCCTCCAGCAGCCGGCCTGTGGCGGCCGACATGCCGTAGACAAGCACCTGCGGCGGCTGGGCTGCCGCGACTGGCCTGCCGCGAGCAAACGCCTGCAGCTGCTGGTTTGCTGCGAGAAGCTGCCAGCGGCAGCCCGCCGACCATGAGCAGGCTGCGGCGATCGCCGTGGGTGTGAAAAGGAAGAGACGAGAGAAGAGAGGAGCATACTTGAGTCGCTGGTTGCGGATCATGGTGAATGGGAGAGGGCACGAGGTTGCTGGACGCGAAAAGGAGATCGCCAAAGCCAGAAAATCGCCAAGAGAGGAAAAAGCACGGGTCGCGCGGAGAGGAAAGGGAGCTCCTGCGCCCTAATTTTAATTTACGTTACCGACGGGAGGAAAGGGAGCTCCTGTGCCCTAATTTTAATCTACGTTACCGATGGAATCAATCTTCAGTCGGTATTTTCCGACAGACACTTAATTCCGTCGGTAACTTTTTCTCCCGCACCCGTTAAATTAAAATCCGTTAACTTATACTCGTCAACCAGAGGCATTTATCGACGGAATTAATAATTCTGTGGTAATATTAGAAACCCGCTAGCCCGGAACTTGTAAATCCGTTGACCCTAGGACGATTTTCTGACTGAATTTATTTCAGTTGGAAATTATTGACTGATTTAAAAAATCAGTCGGTAATTACCGACGGAATAACCAATTCCGTCAGTAGTCTCCGACTGAATTTAATTCAGTCGATAATTTTCGACTAAATTAAATTCAATCGACATTTACCGATTGAATTTATACTGAATTAAATTCAGTCGATAATTTCATCGTTATTCGTAAGAATTTTTGTAATGTAATCTTCAATTAACACTTTCCCATATCCAATCCTTCCTTAACTTAACTATACGATTGCACCAACATAAAAACTGTCTACGAGTTGCTTTCTAGTTGTTGACATCTCTACGTTACTGCTTAAAGATAAAAGTCAGAATTGTCAGCTTACTTATATACAATGCACTGCATGTTTCACGAAAAAACTAGTCTTGACAAACTAGTCAGCTTAAAGATCTAATTTGTCCTTCACAAATATTGTTGAAGATTAGTTAAGCCGATAACTACTCACAGAACAATTAGCATCGCATGTATACGCATCGAGAAGTATCATCGATTATGATCGTAAGGCTAAAAAAGATTATCTTGAGAAACCAAAAGACAATTTTGATAAGGATCAGGAAACGCTAGCTTATGGTTACGTTGTGCCATCAACATCATATTAGTGTTTATCCAAGATTAAGACAATGAAGAGAAATATCTAAAGCAAATCCACAAATCAGTTAGAAGTAAATAAGGAGTATACCGATTAATGCATAGTTGAACAGGAGACTTTAAAGTTTGGCACTGATAATTAATGCGGAAGTCTATTAATGATGTAGATGTTAAGATGAAGGTGTAGTCCACAATACTGATTTTGTCCTGATACAATAATTAAACTCCGAGAGAATAGGAAATTTATTGATTTTATTGTAGAACCGAATTGGATATATATTTGAGCAAGCGTACGAAAATTAATTATCTGAACAAGTCCAACATGAGGGTCAATGCATGAAGTGGGCGAATTGGTCCTTTGACTGGCACACGGGAATGCATGCATGAACCTTTCCAACTTAATTTAACTCGATATATACCGTTGTGCCGTCCACACATCGCTACGTGCCAACGCCTGTTGTCGTGAATTAGAAGAGCATCGGTGCATGCATGAATATGGTTGATTCTGTGGTGGCAGGATCGGGACAGAATCAACAATATTCATGAACGCACCGATGCACTTAATATTGTGGATTCCTGCGAGAATGTAAGTGGGCACTGCAATTGATTAATAGTACCAATTCGATTGGATTGGCCGTGGTACTCGGGTTTTTTTTAGCTTGCATTATATATCTAAGTTTTGGGCTCGGTTATCTTAAAATTTACAGAAATTTTTTTATAGATCATTTAGATAAATTAAAAGATAGTCAACGTTTGTAAGTTCGTTACTTAGAGAAAATCGTAGTAAATTTTAAACTCTAGATATTGTTGGAACAATTTTAATAGTCCGTACGATTATGTATTTTAATGTTTGAGTAAAAGATTTAAATTAAGTTTATCCTTATATTTGATATGTGTATGTGAGTGTGCAGGTTTATATGATACACATATGACTTAGTTTGATGACTTCGGATCCGGAGAATGATGGAGCATCCGAGGGACCATGGATAAGGCAGCAAGGACAAAGGCCGAGGGAAGTGACTTCAATGTATATGCGAAGGATGACATTGGGGACGAGCCGCAGGCTTGGATGCATTTCCAAGGGACGAGAGCCAAAGGAAGTAGGCTTGAAGGCAAGAGGTCAAGGCTGCAATGAAGAAGAGTCAAGTGAGTCGTAAGAGTGCGGGTTCGAGTGCTGAGAGACTGTACTCGGGATACCAGTCGACTGATGGAAATAGCAGTCGACTGGGAGCGAATAGAATGCTTCTGTTCGCTCGACCAGTGTGGAGCAGTCGACTGGTACTTTCACCAGTCAACTGATATTGAACTGTTGGGTTGTAACGATCGAATCTCTACAGAGGAGAGTCGACTGACACTTTCACTAGTCGACTGGTAGGCAGGATTTTCCAACCCGTGACCTATATAACCAAGGCTTGGAAGCTTGATTAAGGTTGACGAAATAGAGATGGTTAACCCCTATTAGTAGTCTACCTATGCACTAGCGTCTCAAGTGCTCTTGTGAGAGTTGTGGTGAGCTTTCTCCACCCACAAGGAGCTACGTGAGCTAGCCGGAGTATGCCGGGAAGTCATCCACCTACGAATCAGGATCGTCTACCTTACGGATAACTATGGAGTAGGAGCTGTTGGGGTTGCAAAGTTGCAAACATAGTCCCACATTGTAAATACATGGAAAAGATCATGAGTTTATAAGAGAAAAAATATCTCCATTGGCATGAGGCCTTTTGGGTAAAGCCCAAGAGCAAAACCATGAGGGCTTAGGCTCAAAGTGGACAATATCATGCAATTGTGGAGATATCTAAATTCTTTTCGATCCTACAATTGGTATCAGAGCCTGGACTGTCAGAAGGTTTAACCGCCGACTGTGCACAAGAGCTATGATCTGATTGAGCCATGTGGGTACAATATTGATCTCGAACAAAGAAAGGGGGCTCCTATGTTCGGATCAAGAGGATCAGGCACCGGGCAGGAAGTCCTAGTAGGTCGGGTGGACCGAGGGGCAGGAAGACCTGGTACGAGGATTGAACATGAGAAACCTGTGGTCCTTTGTTTGAGGGGGGATTGCAAGGTTGCAAAAATAGCAAAATCATGGACAATATCATGCAATTGTGGAGTTTTTAAAAATTATTTTTAAAAACTTTAAAATTTATTTTACAAATTATTTTAAAAACTTTTAAAAATTATTTTAAAATTATTTAAAAAACTTGTAAAAATTATTTTAAAAACTTTAAAAATTATTTTAAAAACTTTAAAAATTATTTTAAAAAACTTTAAAAATTATTTTAAAAAACTTTAAAATTTATTTTTAAAATTATTTTAAAACTTTTAAAAATTATTTTAAAAACTTTAAAAATTATTTTAAAAACTTTTAAAATTTTAAAAATTATTTTTAAAACTTTAAAAAATATTTTAAAAATTTTTAAAATTATTTTAAAAACTTTAAAAATTATTTTAAAAACTTTAAAAATTATTTTAAAAAACTTTAAAAATTATTTTAAAAACTTTAAAAATTTTATTTTAAAAAAACTTTAAATTATCTTAAAAATTCTTTTAAAACTTTAAATCATTTTAAAAACTAGCTTAAAAATTTATTAACTTAAAATTTTATATTAAAATTAACTTAAAAATTTATTATTAACTTAAAAAATTTATTAAAATTCATTTTAAAATTAACTTAAAATTTTTTTAAATCAACTTAAGATTTATTTTAAAACTAACCTAAAAATTTTATCAGCCTAAACTTAGACTAATTCTAGTTCCTACCTATTATAGGAAACCAAGTAGATTTTGGACAGTGGTTGTTCCAAACATATGACTGGAGATCACACCAAATTCACCCAATTTACTTACAAAATCTTAGGAACAATTGTCTTTGGAAATAATGGCAAACTCAAGGTAATTGGTATAGGTAACATTGAGCTAAAATTTGACTTCATTATTACAAATGTCTTACTTATTGAAAATTTCAAGTATAATATCTTAAGTATCAGTCAATTGTGTGACACTAGGTATAAGGTTAGGTTCTTATCTACGGAATGCTTAATCAAACACCTAGATAACCCTACTATAAGTCTAAAAGGGTTTAGAAAAGACAACATCTATGCAATTAACTTAACCACTTCTTCAATCAAGTGTTATTTAACACAAAAAGAAGAAACTTGGTTATGGCATAGAAGAATGTCACACACAAATTTCAGAAATATAAGCAAATTAAATAGATTAGTTAGAGCCTTACCAAAATTATTTCATGCTTAAATAAGAAATTAACAACATTAGAAAATGGAAATAAAACGACCCTTGAGGAAAATCAAAACCTCAAGGAACAAAGCACAACATCAAATCCAACTCAAGATCTAACACTTGAGGAGGAAAATTTATCACTAAAAATAGAAATTAGCAAATTAAAAGAAATATTAGAAAAATTTACAACTAGATCTAAGAATTTAGATCTAATATTAAATAATCAAAAAGTAATTTACAACAAAACCGGACTTGACTACAAGTCAAGCTTGAATAAAACATTTAAATCGTTAATAATCCAACACAAACAATCAAGTAATAGAAATAAAATGGGTATTTAGAAATAAACTAAGTAAAACTGGAGAAATTACTAGAAATAAAGGTAGGCTAGTTGCTAAAGGGTTTAGTCAAGTAGAAGGACTTGACTATGATGAAACTTATGACCCAGTAGCTATATTAGAGTCCATTAGAATGTTACTCAGTTATGTAGCCCATAAAGGGTTCTGATTGTATCAAATGGACGTTAAATCTGCCTTCCTAAATGGATTAATAAAAAAAGAAGTCTATGTAGGTCAACCACCTGGGTTTGAAAGTCTAGAACATCCTGACTATGTATTTAAATTAAAGAAAGCTTTATATGGACTTAAACAAGCACCTAGGGCATGGTATGAAAGGATAACTTCTTACCTAATATCTAAAGGGTTCAACCAAGGTCAAATTGACCCAACCCTATTCGTTAAGTTAATAAACGAAGATATTTTTATAGCCCAAATCTATGTAAATGATATAATTTTTAGTTCAACTAACTCTGAATTTTTAGATGAATTTACAAATCTAATGGAACAAGAATTTGAAATGAGTCTAGTAGGAAAATTAACTTACTTTTTAGAATTACAAATCAAACAAACAAATGAAGGTAATTATATTTATCGACAAAAATATACTAAAGAATTACTTAAAAAATTTGGAATGGAAAATATTAAAGAAATAAAAACACCTATGGCAGTAAACACAATCCTAGATGACGATGCCAATGGAAAACCAATTGACTTAAAATACTATAGGAGTGCGATAGGTAGCCTACTGTACTTAACTGCAAGTCGACCCGATATCTTATTTACAGTTAGTCTGTGTGATAGATACCAAACTTGTGCTAAAGAATCACATTTGACTCAAGTTAAAAGAATCTTTAGATACCTTAAAGGAACAACAAATGTAGGTATTTGGTATCCTAGAACTAATAATTTTGAATTGATAGGGTATTCTGACTCAGATTATGCTGGGTGCAAATTAGACCGCAAAAGCACAAGCGGTGGATGTCAACTACTTGGTCTATCACTTGTTAGCTGGTTTAGTAGAAGGCAACACTGTGTTTCTCTATCTACAACTGAGTAAGAATATATAGTCATAGGAGAATGCGTTGCACAACTATTATGGATGATGCACACTTTAAAAGACTTTAACTTAAACCTTACAAAAGTAAAAGTATTAATTGACAATATTAGTTCGATTAATTTAACAAAAAATCCAGTGCATCATTCCAGAACCAAACACATTGAAATTAGGCATCACTTTATCAGGGATCATGTCACTAAAGGAGGCATTGAATTCAAGTACATTGAGTCAAAATCTAATTTAGATGATATATTTACTAAACCCCTCCCTGAAAGTGAGTTTAGCCATCTACGTAGAAAATTAGGGATGTGTTTAATAGATTAGGAATTTTAAAATTATTTTCAAAAATGATTATTTTCAAAATTCTAAGGCAAAATGCTTTTATGTTTTCAAAATTTCCTATTTTTAGAATTTTAAAAATAGTTTTAGCCTTAAACTAGGACAATCCCTTAGAAAGCATGTTCCCATAGGGCTAGTACTTGAGCATCTCACCAACACCTTAGGATTCCCTTGTTTGTGATTGCCCAACATAGAAAGGGGTGAGATGCATAGGCAAATTGTCTGGACTTAAGATGTTTATGTCAGTGCATTGATATAAGTATGGACGTTAAATACCAAACAGATATTAGTCAAGTTAAGTCATTCAGTTTAGTCAAACACTAACTGATGCTTAGACTTAACTTGACTAACCAAGTGAAAGTTGCTATTCTCTAATAGTCAGTGAGTAGCTAACTGGTTAGACAGATTTTGTAATGTCAGGTTTGGGGGAGATTGATTATGTTTTATACTTATTTTTAAATTTAGTTTTTGAAAACTCTTTTTAAATCAAGTCAAAACTAAGTGTTTTAAAATTTTTTTTATGGGTTTTTAAAAATTAGTTTTGAAAGTTAAAATCATTTTTGAAAATTAACTTTATTTTTAAATTTTAAACTTTAAAATTCAATTTTGAAAAAGATAACTTCTAAACTTAGTTTTTGATTTAAACCCTCCAAACTTAGGTAAAAAGTTGGTTTGAAAATTGGATTCTTCATTTTGAAAATTATGGTATTTTTGGGAATTGGATTCTACTTGGGTTTTGAAACGTATTCTTAGAAATACAAAGTCAGATTTAAAAATATGTTTTACTTCATTACGTTTTACAAACTAAAACTTGATTGTACTTAGTTTTAAAAACTTGACTTGTAAATTGAACTTAACCCTAATATTTTTTTACTATCTATATAAACTATATTTCTAAATTGCAAAACTCTTTTTGAAAGATTAAGTTAAAATTACAATTATCCTTTTAAAGTTAAGTGTAGCTATTTTTTTGAAAAAGATAAAAGTTAAAAACTTAAGTCATTTTTCTATGCTATACTCCCCCAAGACAATCTGACTTACATTTCTAGATTGCTTTTACTTTGCATTTTTTCAATTTCAAGTTATTCTATGTTAATCTTTTGATAAATGCCAAAGGGGGAGGGTTAAGTGATTAAGTTAGTTAAACATGTTAGTTAAACAAAACAAACCAACAGAATCTAAAAAGCTAACTTAACAACCCTATGTTTGTTTTTACTTACATATCTTTTCACTAACTTAACCAGGTTATCATTGCATCAAAAAGGGGGAGATTGTTGGTGCGGTTAGCACTAACGCTCTAACTTAAGTTTAGATGAATGACAAAATAAGTTAAGTTAGTTTCGTTGTTATCTAACACTCTGATCGAGTGTACAGTAGAAGCCCAGACAGGTCGACGGGCTAACCCAATGTCTGGCATGAAGCCCAGCTAGGTCGACGGGCCGACCGGATAGCTGACACGAAGTCCAAACGGGTCGACGAGCTGACTGGACGTTTGGCACAAAGTCCAGCTAGGTCAACGGGCTGATCGGATAGCTGGCACAAAGCCTAGACGGATAGAAGGGCTGACCGGACGTCTGGCAGGTAAGTAAAGGTAAGTCACTGGAGGGGAGTGACTATGAGGACGCGTTCCCGAGAAGGGAACTTAGGCGCCGATTCGACTTAGAACCATTTCGAAACTCTAAGTCAAGATCTTGACTAGATTCCGATCTCAGAGAGATGGAATCTAGCTAATACTCTAATTGTTTAACTTAAACTATGCTAACACCTTGTTTTGCAGGATATATACATCATATGTTTGCCTCCGGACTAATGTTTTCTTGCAGGAAGGAAGCTGCTAGAAAACTGGGCTCTGGGCGCCCGGGAGGTGAAATTCTATCCCAGCGTCACCTCGCCAAGTGGAGCTCACTGATTGGCTCGGCTACGTCACAACCAGGGTGCTCTGAAGGTTCCAAGTGCCCCGAACCTCCTATATAAGGAGGGTCAAAGCTGAAGCTCCTACAACAACTCACGATTCGATCTTTGGTGCTCCTGCGATGCTGCTGACAATGCTCTGCTTTTTCATTTTTCTTTTTCATGTCAGTATTATTTTTTTATTAGTATTCGTGTACTTTAAGTTGTAAACATTTTCGAATTTCTAGTGAATTGCCCATTGAAAGTACCCTTGCGTGCGGATCTTGGAGTAGGAGTCGACACAGACTCCGAACCAAGTAAATTTACTTGTGTCATTTCTTTCTGCTTTTTCCTTTCTGTTGCGTATTCTCGATAGTTTCTTTTAATCGATATTCACCCCCTCTCTCGAACGCTTAGGATCCAACAGGAGCCTTATCTCTAATCCACGTTAAACAATGTGTAGTGGTTTGCTTTGTCTTTCTTTGTCTTTCTTTATCTTTAGCTTTTGTATTCGTATTTGTTTTTGTATTATTCCGCTGTGCAACTAATGAATACGTAGGAAGCAATCGATTTGGGGGCGCCGTCTATTCAACCCCCATTCTAACCGACCATAAAAGATCCCCAACAAGTGGTATCAGAGTGAGGACGTTCTCCATTGGACTAATCGCCAAGGAAGTAAAAGATGACCGACTTGATAGTACCTCCAAAGTTTGAAGGAGGAAGCTTATGGGTATCACGTATTGGATGATGAAGATGGAGGTCTTCTTTGATACGGATTGGGACACCATGATGGTGATCAAGGAACCGTTCGAAGTCCCAAAAGATAAGAAAAGGAAGAAACTCTGACCGCGATATTGGACGGAGGAGCAAACCTCACGATCGAAGGCAAATGATAAGGTAATATCAATCTTAATAGATATGTTGTCTTCTAATGTAATGAGTTGTGTAAGTGAATACAAGAACGCTCACAAATTGTGGAGCAAGATAAAGAAGGTTTATTGGGAAGAACTTATGCCTACACAAGAAGAAGAAAAGCCCAAGGAAATGAGTTCAATTGCTCAAGGAGAGTAGGTGGAGCAACCGGAAGTTGAGCCATGGGATGAGGAAGTATCATCAACATCCTCAAGGGTTGAAGAAGAATCCAAGACGGATGAAGAAGAGGTATTGGAGGAAGAATCCAAGACGGATGAAGAAGAGATCTTGGAGGTCAACCTAGTGAGCACCTCCACTGAAGCAAAGTCAAAGGACCACATTATGTGCTTCAAGTGCAATGAGAAGGGGCACTACAAGAGTAGATGTCCATTGGGTAAGAAAAAGGTAAATCCTAAACCCATTCAAGTTAATTTAAACACTAACAAGGGTTGTAGGAACGAAGAAGCCTAAAGGAGGAGAATGTGCATCGTATGCTTCACGTGTAGGGAGAAAGGACATTACCACACCAAATGCCCCAAGAAGAGGGAAATTAAAAAGCTAGCACATCTAAAGAAGTGGGAGAAGAAGAAGAGGAGCTCGAGTCGAGGAGAAGCTTCAAGGGTAAGGGAGGTATATTATAATTTGAATCGTAATTCAAATTCAAATTCTTATATTCCTATGCATGCTAGGAAAAATAATGATTATCATTATGTAGCAATGAAAAATTTTGGATTTAGATATCATGATAGAAATAGTGTAAATGTAGATCATAATCCTAGGAGACCCATTTTTGATAAATCTAGAAATGATAGATCTAAGGAGAACCTAGGCAAAAATCCTAAAAAGGGGAGACACATGCCAAGAAAAATGGATAGGTCTAGGAATGCCCATGGTGGACATGTTGACTCTAGGTTTAGGAACCTAGAAAGAGAAAATCAAGATTTAAAGGCAAAGCTTGATAGTTTGGAGAAAACCCTAGCTAAATTCATGGTTGGATCTAGAGGGTTAAGTATGGTGTTGGGTAGCCAAAGACCCAACAATGATAGATCGGGTTTAGGATACCGATCTAATGTCTCCAAGGCTAAGGGAAAGTCTTATGCTAGGGTTGCATATGACTATAACAAGGAGAAACCAATAAATGGCAAGGGAAAGTCATTTAATGGTAAGAAGAAATTAACCAAGGACAAGGTGTCCAAGGTTAAAAAGGTTAGGTTTGTAGGCCAAGTGTCACCGGAGGTGCACCGATGTAGCCTAGCAATTGTGGCTGAGTCACCTAGGGAGGTGGCAAAGGCTAAAAGCTCTAAGGGGAGTTCAAAGAGTCATTTTGGGACCCATGACAAATGGATCTCAAGTGAGTTTTACTTGAGAGTCTAGATTGAGTCATGAAATGTGCCAAAAGGTTTGGAGATGGATTTGAGTCTCAACCTTAGGGAATTGACACACATGGGTTGTGTTTCATGCAAGGAAATATGACATTGGGGGTCATATTATATGATAATTAGTTTTGGATATATAGATGCCATATAAACCAATGTTAGGGATGCATTATAATTTAGTATGAACAAATATATTAAGAGAAAGTCAAAACTAGGACTTTAGGTCAAGGTTCAATTGAACAATTTAGCTAGTTTTAGGTGTTGTATCAATCTTGGGATTGATGATAGATACATTTTTAGATGTATTTTTCCCAAATAGACATGGGTAAAATAGATCTCTCCACAAAAATTAGGGATTTTTGGATGTCTGTGGAATTTTTGGTGTATTTCTGAAATTGGGTCAGAAATGTTAAAATGGGTTGAAAAGTGTGTCAATCAACTGATGCAGTTACCAGTCGACTAGTAACAGTGTTTATCGAGCACAAAATAGTTATATGGGTTTGTTTCAATAAGGGCAGTCGACTACCGGTACTTCTGGCAGTCGACTATCAGGTACTTCTGGCAGTCGACCGATACCAGCCTGAAACTATTTTTCAGCATTGGTTGTGACCAACTCAACTCGTTTATATGTATGAGATCCATGGGGGATAAATACACGAGTTTAGGGTCAATTTGGATGATAAGTTTCGACAATTGGGGGATTGTTGGAGCTTTTTAATGTTAGACAAAGGGGGAGAAGCAAAGTTTAGTTGGGAAAACCTTAAATGCATTTACATGAAATTCCTAGCTCAATGGGGAGCATAGGTGTAGGGGGACCCTTGTGATAGGTTCTTAAATAGCCCTGTGGTAAAATTCCTAGCTTAATAGGGAACATAGGTATAGGGGGAGCCTAGGGATAGATTCCAATGCATGTTTGTACATTTTTATTTTGGCGGTGTAAGTTCAAGTGTGTAGCCTTGGCATCGTAAGTCCATTCGGCAGTGTAAGTCCAAGTGTGTAGTCTTGGCAACGTAAGTCCATTCGGCGGTATAAGTCTAAGTGTGTAGCCTTGGCAACGTAAGTCCATTAGGCGGTGTAAGTCCAAGTGTGTAGCCTTGACAACATAAGTCCATTGTTTTTAGCATCTTTATTTGCTATTCTGTTTTCCCTAACTTAAACGTATTGCCAAACTGTTGGTTAGTCCTAGAAAGATCGTATCGGTTCCATTGTACAAAAATTTTGTACAAGTGTCGAACCTTTCCTAACAGCCTATTGTGTTCTTTAGAAATTAAATTCAGAATCGCAAACGGAACTTAACATTATTGATTCCAAATTTAACTTATCTGTTCTTAATGGTTTAGACTTAGATCGCAAGCGGAACTTAACACTATGGATCTAAATCTACCTATGTTATAAATTCAATTAAATATTTATTTCAGAAATTGGCTCCCAGGTCAAACATGGCGAGGCACATGGCCTTCTTGGGTATGGGAGCATCCAGCACTGCCTCGACAAAGCCTCTTAACGAAATTCAATATTTAATTTCCTAAAATAACATTAGGTTTAACCAAAAAGAATAATCGAATCACAAGATCGAAAAAAAATAAAAAAACACAACTTCAAATATCTAATCCGAAAATCTAGAATCATATGCCTCTTGTGTTTGGAATTCATACAAAGAAAAACTAGTATGATGTGGAAAATAATTACTAGTTATACCTTTCTTTGTATGCAACGACCTCTTGATCTTCTACCGTATTCCTCTTCTTATCTCGGACGTTGTGTGGGCAACAATCTACCGAGATAAGAACCACTCAAGCCCTTCTTCTTCCTCACCAAGTTTCAGCCACCAAAACTCCTCCAAGGATGTAGAGGTTCGGCCGCCACCACCAAGCTCCAAGGGATGCAAGAAACAAAGCCTCCTTTCTCTCCTTCTTCTCTAAGCAATATCCGACCACCTTCCAAGCTCCAAAGGATGAAGAGTTTCGGCCAAGGAGAAGAAAGAAAAAGGAGAAGGGAGAACTAGAAGGGTCAGCCACACCACCAAGGAAAAGAGGAGGATAATAGAATAGAGTTATTAGCCATGAAGGCACCCCTACCCCCTCTTTTATAATCATTGGTCTTAGAAAATAAGGAAAATTTAAATAAAAAACTTCCTTATTACTTTGCCATGAAAAGAAAAATTTAATTAATTAAAACTTATTTCCTTTTCTTAAAACAATATGGCAGGTCACCTCATAATCCCAAACAAGGAAAGTTTTAACAAGAATTAAAACATCCTAATTTATTTCCGGAAATTTTAAAATAAAAATTTCTCTAATAATTTATCCCTTCATGGTTGGTTATAAAAGAAAATATATAAATTAAAATTTCTCTATTAAAATATGTGGATGATTTCCAAAAAGAAAAGTTATCTATAAAATTAAAATCTCCTTACAATCTACAAATAAGGAACGATATCAAATCTTTTCTTAATATTTTGTAGAAACTTATAAAAGGAAATATTTAATTTTAAACTCTCTTTTTAAATCATGAACATGGTTATAAAAAAAAGAAAGTTTTATCAAAATTAAAATCTTCCTTTCAATCTACAAATAAGGAAAGATATCAAATCTGTTCTCAATCTTTTGTAGAAAACTATAAAAGGAAAGATTTAAATTTTACTCTCTTTTAAAACCATGGAATCCACATAAGAAAAATTTTAAAATAAAAATCCTTTTAATTTTCTTAGGGTCGGCCACACCATGCTTGGGCTCCAAGCATTGGTCGGCCACCTACTTGGCTCATCCTATTGGTCTTGGCCGACCCCTAGCTTGGGTTCCAAGCTAGCTTGGCCGGCCCCATTAGGATGGGTATAAAGGTGGGTATAAGTGGGTATAAAATTTTATAAATAAGATGCTATGATAGGGACCGAGAGGAGAAATTGGTTTTGGTCTCCCGATGAAATTAAGCTTCCCGTGTTCGTCCCGAACACCCAACTTAATTTCATCAATAATAATTCATACCACTAAAAAATTATTATTGAACTACCGCACCAATCCCAAATTACATTTTGGGCTCCTTCTTATCATGAGTGTGTTAATCTCCCTGTATTTAAGATATCAGATGTCCACTAATTAATTGAGTTACTGACAACTCATTTTAACTAATATCTTAGTCCAAGAGTAATACCACTCAACCTTATCGTCATGTCGGACTAAGTCCACCTGCAGGGTTTAACATGACAATTCTTATGAGCTCCTTTTGGGGGCATTTTCAACCTTGATTACTAGGACACAGTTTCCTTCTATAATCAACAACACACACTATAAGTAATATCATTTCCCAACTTATCGGGCCTATTGATTTATCGAGCTAAATCTCACCCTTTGATAAGTCAAAAAAATAAATACTAAATATATGTGCTTGTTATTATATTAGGATTAAGAGTGCACACTTCCATAATAACTAAAGTCTTGTTCTTTTATTAAGTCAGTATAAAAAGAACTTACCTTAAATGGTCCTGCTCAATATACTCAAAGTGTATTAGTGTAATTTATCAATCAAGATAAACTAATACCTAATTACACTACGGTTATTTCAATGGTTTGTTCCTTTCCATCTCAGTCGTGAGCTACTGTTTATAATTTATAAGAAATTAATAACATGATCTTCTGTGTGTGACACCACACACCATGTTATCTACAATATAATTAATCGAACAACTAAACTTAACTTATAAATGTAGATATTTGACCAATATGATTCTTGTTTCTAAGTAAATGTTTATACAAAAAGCTAGGCTTTTAGTATACATTCCAACACAAACATCAAAAAGGGGGAGATTGTTGGAGCAATCCCAATGGTCAGTGGAATCATGTGTTTTGGTGTTTAGGCAAAGGGTTTAAGTTAGGTTCACCCTTGTATTTGATATATGTATGTGAGTGTGCAAGTTTGCAAGATACACATATGACTCAACTTGATGGCTTCGGGTCTGGTGAACGATGGAGCATCCGAGGGACCGTCGACAAGGCAGCAAGGACAAGGGTAGAGGAAAGCGACTTCGAGGCATACGCGAAGGATGACATTGGGGACGAGCCACGGACTTGGATGCATCTGAGGGACGAGAGCCAAAGGAAGTAGGCTTGAAGGCAAGAGGTCAAGGCTGCAACGAAAAAGAGTCAAGTGAGTCGTAAGGGTGAGGGTCCGAGTGTTGAGAGACTGTACTTGGGGTACCAATCGACTGATGGAAATAGTAATCAACTGGTACAGTCAACTGAGAGTGAACAAAATGCTTCTGTTCGGTCAGCCAATATGGAGCAGTCGACTGGTACTTTCACCAGTCGATTAATATCGAGTCGTTAGGTTGTAACTGTTGGATCAGAATAGTGCGATAAAGGGGAGGGGGGGGTAAATATCGTGCTTAAAACTTTTCTTATCGTATTTTAAAAACAATTAGAATATACAACGGAAAGTAAAATACTCAGTTCGGTTACTTGGTTCGAAGCCTAGATTGACTCCTACTCCAAGGCTCGCGATCTTTGACCACACCGATGGGCAAATCCTTCTTTCCGAAAACATCGGAAAGAAATAGTACGTATAATATGAAAGATAGTAACACCCTACTATCTTGGAAGAGTTTAAGTATAATGCAAGATTAAATAAATATACCGACAATAATAAAAGACGAAGCTTGGTCGACACTTCTGGATGGAGCAGCTTGTGAGTTATAGAGTAGTAGCAGAAGCTTGCACAGTGATTAATTTCGAACCAAACAGCATTACACAGCCTTGGACCTCGAGCTCTCTTTTATAAGAATCGTCGATGTTCGGTCAACCGATCCCTGGGTTTGGTCAACCGATCCCTGGGTTCAGTTGACCGAACCAGCTCCCTTCCATCTTCGTTGAGATCCGATGCTGATTCGATCTTCGGCATTAACTGATCATTACGGGTTCGATCGACCGATCCTTCTTTTCGATCGATCGAATAGTATCCTTCCCTATTCGTCAAGATTTGCTGAGATGTGCACTTAATGCTGCATTAATGAGATGATTGTTCGGTCGATCGATCTACCCATTTGGTCGACCGATCAGCGTTGTTTCCTTCTCTACTTCTAATCGATCTGAACTATGCTGAGTCATCAGGGTTCGGTCAACCAATCATATGGTTCGATCGATCGATCAAGATTTGATCGAACTCTATTTTAGTCTGAACTTGTACCTGCTCTGAGTTGGCCTTGTTCGGTCGACCGATCCTCTAGTTCGGTCGACCGATCCTCTAGTTCGGTCGACCAATCAGGCCGAACCTGTAAAACAGTATTAGATAGAGTATTCCTGCAACACAAAGGTTAGCACATTCATATATAATGCATGAGTAATATTAGACAGTAGAATTATCATGATCTCAACTTGGAAACCTTCCTAGTTTCTTTAGTTGGATCAGCGACCTTAGGTTTTCCTTTCAGGAACACGACCTCATTGTCGCTCCTCCAGTTACTTACCTCAGCTTACCTGCTAAACATTGGTCCTCTAGACCTGTTTGAACTTTCTCTGCTTAGTGTCTGATCACCTGATCCACTAAGACCTTTCTTGCAATACTACATTAGCCAATAGCAATAATAGTAATACAGAATGCTATGGTAAAACTAAACTTAGAATCACCAAGATCCGTTGGTCTGGTCGACCACCATCCGATCAACCTTGCTTGGAGTTCACGCCTCCAAGACTTCTCGCTACCTAAGATTATCTCCCCCTAGAATTTTCATCATCTGACTTCACTTACCAAAACCTAAGGTCACCACCCCCTAGGATTTTCTCCACCTGACTTCACTCACAAAAACTCAGTATTCGGCTACCTAGGGATCAGGTCCTCCAGACCTATTGAATCCACCTGACTTCCATGATATACCAAGATTTTTCTTGCCTAGCCTACAACTAGGACTTCCCATGCTTAACCGTAGTTAGGATTAGTCACTTGGTTAACTTCTCACCCTTGCCCAGCCATGACTAGGACTTCCCATGATCAAGCTCTATTAAACATACTTAAACATATTTGTCGTACATTAAAACCTTGGAGGTCGATTGTACCAACAGTAACGGTCGAATCTCCATAGAGGGCAGTCGACTGATACTTTCACCAGTCGACTGGTAGGCAGAGTTTTCCAACCCATGACCTATATAACCAAGGCTTGGAAAGTTAGTTAAGGTTGACGAAATAGAGGTGGTTAACCCCTATTAATAGTCTACCTATGCCCTAGCATCTCAAGTGTTCTTGTGAGAGTTGTGGTGAGGTTTCTCCACTCACAAGGAGCTACGTGAGCTAGCTGGAGTTTGTCAGGGAGTCATCCACTGACGGATCGGTATCATCTACCTTACGGACAGTTGTGGAGTAGGAGCCTTATCTCCGAACCACGTTAAACAACGTGTAGTGGTTTGCTTTGTTTTTAGCTTTTGTGTATTTGTTTTTGTATTATTTCACTGCGCAACTAACGAATACATAGGAAGCAATCGATTTGGGGGTGACGTTTATTCAACCCCCCTTTTAGCCGGTCATACAAGATCCCCAACAGATATTTGGTCTATTACTAGAGGGTTTAACCATGGTAGCCTGCTCCTGAGGGCGTGGTACTCGTGCTTTTTCTAAATTGAACCTATTTTTATTTGTTAATTGACATCGAATATTTAGTTTTTCAAATCAATTAATAATGGATGACAAATTTGATCCCACAAAAAATTTTCATTGACCATTAGAATAAATCAGAATGCACTCATGGTGATCTATCACTTTCTCAGCCTTGCTATCCATTGGATGAACATCTCTTACAATTCACTGGTGAGTCTTGACCTTAAAATTTATGAGTGTTGGTGCGGTTAGCACTAACGATTTAACCCAGGTTTTGATGAATGACAAATCAGGTTAAGTTAGTTTGTTGTTGTCTAACACTTTGATCGAGTGTGTAGGAGAAGTCCAGACAGGTCGACGAGCTGACCGGATGTCTGGCACGAAGCCCAGCTAGGTCGACAGGCTGACCGGATAGCTGGCACGAAGTCCAAGCGGGTCGACGGGCTGACCGGACGCTTAGGCACGAAGTCCAGCTAGGTCGACGGGCTGACCGGATAGCTAGCACGAAATCCAGACGGGTCGACGGGCTGACCGGACGTCTGGCAGGTAAGTAAGGTAAGTCATTGGAGGGGAGTGACTGTGAGGACGCGTTCCCGGGAAGGGAACATTAGGCGTCGATCCGGCTTAGATCCATTTCGGATATCTAAGTCGAGATCGTGACTAGATTCCGGTCTCGGAAAGACGGAATCTAAGTCATACTATGTTTTGCTAATTAATACTCAATTTGCTTATCTATAAAACTGTGCTAACAATCTGTGTTGCAGGGTATATTTGCCTCGGACTAACCTTTTCTTGCAGGAGAAGAACTTTCTGGAGAAGAGGGGTCCGGGCGCCCGGAGGCGAATTTTATCCAAGCCGAGTCGTCGCCACGTGGAGTTCGCTGATTAGACTTACCACGTCGCACCAGGGCGTCCAGAAGGGATCCAGGCGCCCAGAGCAGCATATAAAAGAAGCCCAAGGGGTGGAGCTTCTAGAACAACTCAGAATTCTTAGACTGCTTGCTCTGCTGCTCTGTGCTCCAACAACGCTAACGAAGCTCCGACAACGCGCTCTTTTTCTTGTAGCTTTCCTTCTGTCAGTATAGCTTTGTTTTACTGTTTATTAGCATTTCTTGTACTGCCTTTGTAATTATCATTTCGAACTGCTAGTAAATTGCCCAACAAAAGTACTCACGGAGTACGGGCCTTCGAGTAGGAGTCGTCTCAGGCTCCGAACGAAGTAAAAACACCGTGTTCATTTGTTTATTATTTTTAATTCCGCTGCGCTTAACTCTTTTTCAATGTGGTTTTTCGAATCGATATTCACCCCCCCTCTATCGACGTTTCACGATCCAACAAAGTGGTATCAGAGCAGGTACCGCTCTGATTTGGTGCAACCACCAATCAGACAGGGGGTAAAAAAATTAACCTTTATTTTTTTTTTCAGTTTCAGTTTTACGCTTAATTCCAATCTAGTATTATTACCTGTTTTGGAAATTTTTTTCGTTGCAATTAAATCTAAATTGGTGCAACACCAATTCAGATACTTTTATTATTTTTTCCCGCACTACTAATCCAAGACCAAGTCTTGGGATATTTTTTTTTGTCGTTGTTTACTTGTGTGCAGGATGTCTCAACTAGAAGGCTTCAGCACAGTACGTCCTCCCCTATTCAATGGGGATGACTTCTCGTACTGGAAGAAAAGAATGGAGATGTACCTAAAGACGGACTACGATCAATGGTTCAGCGTCATAAAGGCCTACCGAGCTCCGGTCGACAACTCCGGAAATCCACTAGACCCGGAACAGTGGACTTCGGACATGAGGAAAAAGGCATCGACGGAAAACAAAGCAATCAACACGCTACACTGCGGTCTAACACGAGAAGAGCTGAATCGGGTGGGACCGCATCAGAACGCTAAAGAATTATGGGACAAACTGATCGAGCTGCACGAAGGAACGAGCGACGCAAAGGTAACAAAAAGAGACCTACTTTTAAATAAAATATTTAATATAAAAATACAAGAAGGAGAAACGGCAAGTCAACTTCACGCGAGAATCAAGGACGTCCTCAACGGACTCCACGCGATAGGCCACCAGATGGAAAACAGAGACTTAATAAGGTACGCACTAAATGCTTTTCCACGTAATAGTTTGTGGGCATCGATCGTAGATGCCTACAAAATTTCTAAAAATTTATCTAAATTAAAGTTAGACGAGCTTTTTTGTGAGTTAGAACTACATGAACAAACTAATGCTGGAGCCGAGAAAGGTGTTGCTTTATTTGCAGGCTCCTCCAAAGAAAAGAAGAGCAAGTCTGAATCTGAAGAAGATTCCGATCAAGATTCCGAAGACGAAGAACACCTGGTGAACCTGGTAAGAAAAATGTTCACCAAGAGAAAAAGGAGCTTCAGCAAGAAGGACCTTCTATTAGTTCTCCCTCGGAACAAAAGAACGTGACTTGCTTCAATTCAGATGCAATAAAAAGGGGCACTACAAGAACGAATGCCCAAAACTGAAGTTCGACAAACCAAAGCCGACCAAAAAGAAGGTCCTCAAAGCAACGTGGGATGACTCCTCGGACGATCGGAGGTAGAAGAGCAGAAACACCAGAGCCACCTCGCGCTGATGGCCCGCGAAGCTGAAACGGAAGACGAATCGGAAGGCGGGTTCGAACCCGAATCAAGCCACGAGTCCGTACTCGTTTCTGAAGGCCCGGATGAGGTATATTTTAATTTAAACAAAAATTTTTTTAAAATTATTTCCTGCTTAAATAGTAAATTAGTTAAAATAGAAAATGAAAACAAATCACTCCTTGAGGAAAATCAAGACCTCAAGGAACAAATCAAAAATTCAAATCCAACTCAAGATCTAACACTTGAGGAGAATTCATCATTAAAATCAGAAATTAATAAGTTAAAAGAAATGCTAGAAAAATTCACTACAAGATCAAAAAATCTAGACTTAATCCTGAACAATCAAAAGGCGTGTTATAATAAAATCGGACTCGGATACAAGTCGAACTCAAATAAAACTTTTAAATCATTAATAACTCAATACAAATCAACTAATCAAGCTTGGATTCCAAAAGCGTGTTTGACCACGCAAGTAGGACTTAATCAATATTATATACCCAAATAAAAAATATATTATATAAACTCGAATAAACCAAATCAAAAATCAAAATACAAACCTAAGTCAAAAAATTAAAAATTTAAACATTTTAAAACTCAACAAAATATAAATTATCACCAAGTTAATTATAACTATAAAAGAAATAGACACAAACCTAAAACAAAAATTTAAAATAAAGGCCAATAATTCAGGGGGAGGCTCCAGAATAGCTGACACCTCCAAAACTAACTTACCCGACAGGGTAACCCAAATAAACTAACCCGGCAGGGTAATTAGGATTAGTTAAAAAGGGACCTAGTTTAACTTGAATCATGGTACTGGTGAAGTTTTTTGATGATAGTACGTTGGGGAAGCTTGGGCATCGCATGTCTAGAAAGATATGGCTTCAATCTGGTGCATTTGGCCAAGTGGAACCGACCGAAGCTACCTTTAAACGGATCCTAACTAGTTAGACCAAGGTTTAGTACTAAGCTCCGTGGATAGGACTATTCGGAAAACCTCGAAAGGTTGCTTACTTCTAATGACGTCCAAGTGACTCACCAAGCTTAGAAGTTTATCCAAAGAATGCCTATTTGTTGAGACCAAAGCTAAACCTGAATCTAACACAAGTTAAACCAAACTCTATAATTAAATCTAATTCATCTCACAAAATCACAGGATTCCCTGATTGAAAACTTAGATCGGGTGAGATGACTAAGGATTAAATTAATTAATTTTCAAATTAAAATTAATTAAAATTAAACTTTGAATTTCAAATTTAATATCAAATTTCAAATTAATTTAATTAAAAAATTAAATTTCTAATTTCAAATTAAAATAAAATTAAAAGTAAATTTTGAATTAAAGCTAAATTATTTTTTAAATTAAAAATTATTTTTTTAATTAACTTTAAAAATTATTTTTTTTTAAAAAATAAATAAACTTTAAAAATCATTTTTGAAAATTAAATTAACTTTAAAAATTATTTTAAAATAAAATTATTTTTTAAAAATTATTTTTGAAAATTAAATTAACTTTAAAAATCATTTTTTTAAAAATTAAATTAACTTTAAAAATTATTTTTGAAAATTAAATTAAATTTAAAAATTATTTTTGAAAATTAAATTAACTTTAAAAATCATTTTTGAAAATTAAATTAACTTTTAAAATTATTTTAAAATTAAATTAACTTTAAAAATTATTTTTGAAAATTAAATTAACTTTAAAAATCATTTTTGAAAATTAAATTAACTTTAAAAATTATTTTAAAATTAAATTAACTTTAAAAATCATTTTGAAAATTAAATTAATTTTAAAAATCATTTTTGAAAATTAAATTAACTTTAAAAATTATTTTTAAAAAATCATTTTTGAAAATTAAATTAACTTTAAAAATTATTTTTGAAAATTAAAGTAACTTTAAAAATTATTTTTGAAAATTAAATTAACTTTAAAAATTACTTTTTTTTAAAAAAAAATTAACTTTAAAAATTATTTTAAAATTAAATTATTTTTTTTTAAAAAAAATATGTTTGAAAATTAAATTAACTTTAAAAATTACTTTTTTTTTAAAAAAAATTAAATTAACTTTTAAAATTATTTTAAAAATTAAATTGAAAAATTGTTTTAATCTTAAAAATTATTTTAAAAATTAAATTAACTTTAAAAATTTATAATCTTAAAAGACTAACCTTAATTCCTACTTATTGTAGGAAACCAAGTGAATTTTGGACAGTGGTTGCTCCAAACTCATGATTGGAGATCACACCAAGTTCACTCAACTCACTTACAAAAGCTTAGGAACAGTTGCCTTTGGAAATAACGGCAAACTCAAGGTAATTGGTATAGGTAATATTGAATTAAAAATAGATTTCATAATTACAAATGTTCTACTTGTCGAGAATTTTAAATACAATCTCCTGAGTATAAGTCAATTGTGTGATACTAGGTATAAGGTTAAATTTCTATCCACAGAGTGTTTAATCAAATATCTAGATAATCCTACTATAAGCCTAAAAGGTTTTAGAAAAGACAACATCTATGCTATCGACTTAACCACTTCTTCAATTAAGTGTTATTTAACACAAAAAGAAGAAACTTGGTTATGGCATAGAAGAATGTCTCACACCCACTTTAGAAATATAAGCAAACTAAATGGACTAGTGAGAGGCTTACCAAAATTACCTAACCTAGATTCAACCATATGTAATGCTTGTCAACAAGGTAAACAAACAAAATCCACTCACAAACCAACCAATCAGCCACAAACCAACTCGATATTAGAACTTCTACATTTAGACCTTTTCGACTCCCATGGAGTCAAATCCATAAATGGAAACTTATACTGCTTAGTAATAATAGATGATTATTCTAGGTTTACTTGGATAAAATTCTTAAAACATAAAGACGAAACTTTTGAAATCTTTACAAACTTCTGCAAACAAATTGAAAACGAAAAAGATCTTAAAATTAAAAGAATTAGGAGTGACAACGGGGGAGAATTTAAAAATTATAATTTTAACAAATTCTGTCTTGAAAATGGCTATCATCATGAATTTTCGTGTCCAAAAACCCCCCAACAAAATGGAATTATAGAAAGAAAAAATAGAACCTTACTGGAAGCCTCTAGAACTATGTTAAATGAATATAACTTACCTAAATATTTTTGGGCAGAAGCTGTTAGTACAGCCTGCTAAGTGCAAAATAGAACAACATTAAATAAAAGACATAATAAAACCTTCTTTGAATAATTTTATAACAAACAACCCAACATAAAATATTTTAAAGTATTTGGATGTCCAGCCTTCATCTTAAATACTAGAGAACACTTAGGAAAATTTACCTCTAAAGTAGAAAATGGAATTTTTGTAGGATATTCTCTAAACAGTAGGGGTTATAGAATATATAATAAAATTACGTTAAAAATCGAGGAAACCACAAATGTAAAATTTGAAGAAACCCAAGGGCAAACTCAACTTCAACCTATTGAAATTAATAATTTTGAAGAAACCAATCAATCCCTAGACAATGAAGAAGATGAACACACTCAAGTAAATCAACCCCCTAGAACTATAAGAGTCAACCCTAACCATCCAACTGATCAAATAATTGGTGACCCAGACCTAAGGGTTCAGACCAGATCATCCTTTAGGAACCTAAGTCAAATTTCCCTGATTTCAAAAATTGAACCCAAAACTGTAGCTGAATCCTTACTTGATCCAGATTGGATCATAGCCATGCAAGAAGAACTAGCTCAATTTGAGCGTAATGAAGTTTAGGATCTAGTACCACCACCTAAAGATAAGAAAGTAATAGAAACAGAATGGGTATTTAGAAACAAATTAAGTGAAACTGACGAAATTACTAGGAATAAGGCTAGGCTAGTTGCCAAAGGGTTCAGTCAAGTTGAAGGACTTGACTACGATGAGACCTATGCCCCAGTAGCTAGATTAGAATTCATTAGAATGCTACTAAGTTATGCAGCCCATAAGAGATTCAAGCTATATCAAATGGATGTTAAGTCAGCCTTTCTCAATGGACTAATAAAAGAAGAAGTTTATGTAGGTCAGCCTCCTGGGTTTGGGAATCTAGAACACCCTGATTATGTCTTTAAGTTAAAGAAAGCATTATATGGCCTTAAATAAGCACCCAGGGCATGGTATGAAAGGCTAACATCTTACTTAACATCCAAAGGATTCAATCAAGGTCAAATTGACCCAACCTTGTTTGTTAAATTACTAAATAATGACATATTTATAGCACAAATATATGTAGATGATATAATATCTGGTTCAACTAACTCAGACTTTTTAGAAGAATTTATTAACCTAATGGAACAAGAATTTGAAATGAGCTTAGTAGGAAAATTGACTTATTTCCTAGGATTACAAATCAAACAAACAAATGAAGGAAATTACATTTATCAACACAAATACACTAAAGAATTACTTAAAAAATTCGGAATGGAAAATACAAAAGAAATAAAAACACCTATGGCAGTAAACACAATCTTAGACAATGACCCAAATGGAAAACTAGTGGATCTAAGGTATTATAGAAGTGCAATAGGTAGTCTACTTTACTTAACTGCAAGCCGACCTGATATTTTATTTGCAGTTAGTATGTGTGCTAGATACCAAACCTGTGCTAAAGAACCCCATTTGACTCAAGTCAAAAGAATTTTTAGATATCTTAAGGGAACAACAAATGTAGGAATTTGGTATCCTAGGACCAATAACTTTGAATTAATAGGATATTCTGATTCAGATTATGCTGGGTGCAAATTAGACCGGAAAAGCACAAGTGGTGGATGCCAACTACTAGACCCATCACTTGTTAGCTGGTTTAGTAGAAAGCAACACTGTGTTGCACTATCTACAACTGAGTCAGAATACATAGTCATAGGAGAATGTGTAGCTCAATTATTATGGATGATGCACACCTTAAAAGATTTCAACTTAAAAATCACAAATGTAAAAGTCTTAATTGACAATATTAGCTCAATCAATTTAACAAAAAATCCAGTGCATCATTCAAGAACCAAATACATTGAAATCAGGCACCACTTTATCAGGGATCATGTTACTAAGGGTGACATTGAGCTCAAATACATTGAGTCCAAGTCAAACTTAGCTGACATATTCACCAAACCACTCCCTGAAAGTGAATTTAGCAATTTGCGTAGAAAACTAGGAATGTGCCTAATAGACTAGGAGTTTCGAATTTCAAAAATATTTTCAAAATGATTGTTCTCAAATTATAGGTTAAACATGGTTCATTTTCAAAACTTTCCTATTTTTAGATTTTTAAAAAATACTTTTAGCCTTAGACTAGTTCAACATCCTTAGAAAGCATGTACCCATATGACTAGTTTATGAGCATCTCACCGACACCCTAGGCTTACCTTGCTTGTGGTTGATGAACATAGAAAGGGGTGAGATGTATAGGCCATTTGCCTAAGACTTAAGATGCTTATTTCAGTGCATCGATATAAGTCTGAGCGTTAAATACAAAATATACATTAATCAAATTAAGGTTGAACTTAACTTGACTAACCAAGTGAAAGCTGCTATCTTTTAATAGTCAGTCAGTAACAAACCGGTTAGATATTTGATTTAATGTCAGGTTCAGGGGGAGAAATAAAACTACTTTAGTTTTCCAAATTGAATTTTAAAACTTAATTTTGAAAATCAAAGTTTAAAAACAACTTGTTTAAAATTGTGAAAATTTTTCTTTTTCACAAACTTTTTATCCTTTTTACTTAGTCTTTGAAAACTGAACTTTTCAAGTATTTTAAACCATGGTTTTTAAAACTAGTACTTTTGAACTTTGAAAATTTGATTTTGGAAAAAGAATTTTACAAACTTATTTTGAAAACTCCTTCAATTTACTTTCCCAAAATTCAAAATCACTTTTCTTAATGTTTAAATTTAATTTAACTTCACTTTGAAAATTATCCTGAATCCAGTTCTGAAAAATTAGGTTTAACTTAATTTTGATAATTTGATTTGTAAAAACTTAGTGTTGAAAATTACCTTTTTGAAAGTGATGTTTGAAATTTTTTTTTTCAAAGTTACTAAGTTATAAATCAGCTATTTTTCAAGACTTAATATTTTTTTTTAAGAAGTAAAAGATACCCTATGTTTAAACTCCCCTAGGTTAACTTGACATTATTTTGTTTGAAGTATGTATTTATGCTTACTTGACATTAGCTCTTTTGATGAATGACAAAGGGGGAGGGTTAGGTGGTTAAGTTGGCTAAACCAAATTGAAAATACAAACTAACTTAAAAACCACATAAGTGCATGTTGTTACTTGCATATGTTTTCACTAACTTAACCAGGTTATCATTCCATCAAAAAGGGGGAGATTGTTGGTGCGATTAGCACTAACGATTTAACCCAGATTTTGATGAATGACAAATCAGGTTAAGTTAGTTTATTGTTGTCTAACACTTTGATCGAGTGTGTAGGAGAAGTCCATACAGGTCGACGAGCTAACTGGATGTCTGGAACGAAGCCCAGCTAGGTCGACGGGCTGACTGGATAGCTGGCACGAAGTCCAAGTGGGTCGACGGGCTGACCGGACACTTAGGCACGAAGTCCAGCTAGGTCGACGGGCTGACCGGATAGCTGGCACGAAGTCCAGACGGGTCGACGGGCTGACCGGACGTCTGGCAGGTAAGTAAGGTAAGTCACTAGAGGGGAGTGACTGCGAGGACGCGTTCCCTGGAAGGGAACATTAGGCATCGATCCGGCATAGATCCATTTCGGATATCTAAGTCGAGATCGTGACTAGATTCCAGTCTCGGAAAGATGGAATCTAAGTCATACTCTGTTTTGCTAATTAATACTCAATTTGCTTATCTATAAAACTGCGCTAACAATCTGTGTTGCAGGGTATATTTACCTCGGACTAACCTTTTCTTGCAGGAGAAGGACTTTCGGGAGAAGAGGGGTCCGGGCGCCCGGAGGCGAATTTTATCCAAGCCGAGTCGTCGCCACGTGGAGTTCGCTGATTAGACTTACCACGTCGCACCAGGGCGTTCGGAAGGGATCCAGGCGCCCGGAGCAGCATATAAAAGAAGCCCCAGGGGTGGAGCTTCTAGAACAACTCAGAATTCTTAGACTGCTTGCTCTGCTGCTCTGTGCTCCAACAACGCTAACGAAGCTCCGACAACGCGCTCTTTTTCTTGTAGCTTTCCTTCTGTTGGTATAGCTTTGTTTTACTGTTTATTAGCATTTCTTGTACTGTCTTTGTAATTATCATTTCGAACTGCTAGTAAATTGCCCAACGAAAGTACTCACGGAGTATGGGCCTTCGAGTAGGAGTCGTCTCAGGCTCCGAACGAAGTAAAAACATCGTGTTCATTTGTTTATTGTTTTTAATTTCGCTGCGCTTAACTCTTTTTCAACATGGTTTTTCGAATCGATATTCACCCCCCCCCCTCTATCGACGTTTCACGATCCAACAATGAGATCCGTACTTGGAGGTTACCACTGCATTTTAGCCCCGGGGGCTATAATGAACCTATTCTAAATTATGAAAGGACCGCCACGTGGGCTCTTGCCCCTCAGGTGCGGACGCTGCCGTGTAACATATCATTTTGTAATTTTTTTTAAGTGATGTATATATATATATATATATATATAATTTTACTAAGGCGCCTAGAATTGATCCTTGCAACTCAGAATGTGTACATTTTTTTAGCTTCAGAGTTAAATCAATTAGATTTTGTCTTTAGGATTTAAGGGTTGTATTATAGTGTTCAAGCTAAAAAAAAGTAAAGTAAAAAAAAAATTGGTGGTCACGGGGTATAGTATATAGTATTTAGGGTACGTAATTTTTTTAAGCTTAGGATTTAAGATCCTAAGATTTAGGATTTGAGATCTAGAATTTAGTGCCTAGGATATAGTATTTTAGGATGTGTCATTTTTTTAGAATTTGGGTATATATTTAGGCCAGTAGAATTTAAGAAATTTAGAATTTAAAAAAAAATAAAAATTACGCTAAACTAAAGTTCGAGGTGCCTGGATTAATTCCAAGTGTCTTGAGCATCTATAACACACATGTACAGATGAATCGTCTCGCAGACTATCAATCCTCTCTCTCTCTCTCTCTCTCTCTCTCTCTCTCTATATATATATATATATATATATATATATATATATATACACACACACACACAAATTTTACCCTGCACACCCACCATGGGTGACAACGGTGGATGACTCTCACAGGTCTGGGTGCCTGGACCACATCGCATATATATATATAATAGACACGTACATAGACACTAATTTTATCCTACACACCCACTGTGAGTGACTTTCACGTGTTCGAGTGCCCATACCACATCAGGTTGATGTGGTTCAAGCACCCAAACCTATGAGAGTCCTTTTCTATTTATGGTTTAGGGTTTCTTAACTTAGTTATATAAGACTTTATACTCTGTATTTCTAACATTTTTTGAATTCAATAATATGGCTAGTTTTTTCTCTTCTTAATTTCTAAGTGGTATTAGAGCAAGGTTCTCCTTCTTTGACCTAATTTTTCTACTGCCCTTTGTTGCTACTTCCTATTACTACTGTCACCTCCTACTATTGTTGTCAATTTTAGTGCCGACATCCTTTTCTGTTAATTTTGGGTGTCCTTTTCTATCGATTTCGATCGGCATCGACACCTTGGGCTGACAATTTCGACGCCAGCATCCTTTTCTATCGATTTCGGCACTGACACCTTGTGCTGCTGATTTCTACACTACAACAACAACAACAACCAAGCCTTTTCCCACTAGGTGGGGTCGGAAAACCTATAGGTTCCACTGTACAAAAATTTTGTACAAAGGTCTGAACCTTTTCCTAGCTACCATGTGTTCTTTTAAATTAAATTTTGGATCGCCTGCGGAACTTAACACGTTTGATCCAAAACTTAATCTATTTGTTCTTTTAGGTTTTGACTTGGATCTCCTGCGGAACTTAACACGTTCGACCCAAGTCTCCTTAAGTTATTAATTCCATTAAATATTAATTTCCATAATTGGTTCCCAGTACTGAGGTGGCGAGGCACATGGACTTCTTGGATATGGGAGCAACCACCACCGACTAGACAAAACCTTTTATAGAAAGCTAATATTTAATTTCCTAAAATAACTTTAGGTTAACCAAAGAGAACAATCAAATCACAAGGAAAAGAAAAAACAAAAGAACACAACATCGAAAAACATATTCGAAATTCTAGAACGTAAGCCTCTTGTATTTGGTATTATTTCCATAAATAACTAGCATGATGCGGAAAGAAATATTACTAGTTATACCTTGTAGAAAAACCTCTTGATCTTCTACCGTATTCCTCTTCTAACCTCGGACGTTGTGTGGGCAACGATCTTCCGAGATGAGAAACCACCAAGCACCTTCTTCTCCTCCTAGCTAGGTTCGGCCAAAACAAGAAAGTTTCACCAAGGAAGAAGAAAAACACCAACCAAGCTCCAAGAGATGCAAGTTTCCTCTCCTTCTTCTTCTTCTTCTCCAAGTAGTATCCGGCCACCACAAGAGCTCCAAGGGAAGAGAATGGTTCGGCCACCACAAGAGAAAGAGGGAGAAAGAATGGCCGGCCACTCCAAGGAACAAAAGAGGGAGAGAAATAATAGATGTTGTGTCTCATGAAGGCACCCCTACCCCTTCTTTTATATTCCTTGGCCTAGGCAAATTAGGAAATTTAATTATAATAAAATTTCCTTAATTTCCTTGACATGATTTAATTGAGAAAAATAAAATAAAATTTCCCAATTCAATCTCCAATGGCCGGCCACATTAATGAAGGAAAAATTAGACAAGTTTTAATCAACAATTAAAACTTCCTAATTTGTTTCCAGAAATTTTAAAAAATAAAATTTCTCTTTAAAAATCTCTTCATGGTTGATAAAAGGAAATTTCTATAATTTTAATTTTATAACATGTGAATAATTTTTAAAGAGAAAATAAAATATCTCACCAATCTACAAATAAGGAAAGAGATTTAATATCTTTCTTTAATCTTTTGTAGATCTTTTATAAGAGAGATATTTTAATTTTAATTCTCTTTAATAAATTATTTCTTCCACATAATAAAAATTAAAATTAAAATTCCTTTTTAATTTAATTTGGCCGGCCCCCACTAGCTTGGGTTCAAACTAGGGCCGGCCACCCAAATTCATACCTAGGCCGGCCCCCTATTGGTGGGTATAGAAGGTGGGTATAGGTGGGTATAGTACTCTATAAATAAGAGGCTACGATAGGGACCGAGAGGAGGAATTGGTTTTGGTCTCCCGATAAAATTAAGCATCCCGTGTTCGCCCCGAACACACAACTTAATTTTATCAATAATAATTCATTCCACTAGAGAACTATTATTGAACTACCGCACCAATCCCAAATTACATTTTTGGGCTCCTTCTTATTATGAGTGTGTTAGTCTCCCTGTGTTTAAGATATCGAATGTCCACTAATTAAGTGAGTTACTGACAACTCATTTAATTAATATCTAAGTCCAAGAGTAGTACCACTCAACCTTATCGTCATGTCGGACTAAGTCCACCTGCAGGGTTTAACATGACAATCCTTATGAGCTCCTCTTGGGGACATTATCAACCTAGTATCTCTAGGACATAGTTTCCTTCTATAATCAACAACACACACTATAAGTGATACCATTTCCCAACTTATCAGGTTTATTGATTCATCGAACTAAATCTCACCCATTGATAAATTAAAGAAATAAATATCAAATATATGTGCTTGTTATTATATTAGGATTAAGAGCACACACTTCCATAATAACTGAGGTCTTTGTTCCTTTATAAAGTCAGTATAAAAGGAACGACCTCAAATGGTCCTACTCAATACACTCTCAGTGTACTAGTGTAATTATATAGTCAAGATAAACTAATACCTAATTACACTACGACCTTCTAATGGTTTGTTCCTTTCCATTCTGGTCGTGAGCTACTGTTTATAATTTATAAGGTACTGATAACATCATCTTCTGTATGTGACACCACATACTATGTTATCTACAATATAAATTAAATGAACAACTACAAATAAATGTAGTCCATTTGACCAAATGTGATTTTTTATTGATAATGAATGTTTACAAAGCTTAGACTTTCAGTATACACTCCAACAATCTCCCACTTATACTAATGACTAAGCTGCCATATCTTCTACCATACATCTGATTCCCATTCCCTCCACATGCCGATCAAAAGATTTCGCCAGAAGGGCCTTAGTGAAAGGATCTGCCAGGTTATCCGCTGATGCAATCTTGGCGATGACAACTTCTCCTCGCTTCACGATATCTCATATCAGGTGGTACTTGCGCTCTATATGTTTACTTGCCTTATGAGCTCGTGGTTCCTTCGAGTTTGCAACTGCACCACTATTATCACAATAAATTGTGATGATTTTGGGCAAACCAGGAATCACATCTAAGTCCATTAGAAAGTTCCTGAGCCATACTGCTTCTTTAGCTGCCTCAGAGGCTGCTACATACTCAGCTTCCATGGTTGAGTCCGATACGCATTTCTGCTTAACACTCCTCCATGAAATGGCTCCTCCTCCTAAAGTAAACACATAGCCTGATGTAGACTTACTATTGTCCCTATCTGATTGGAAATCTGAATCCGTGTAACCCACAGGGAGCAAATCGTCTGCTTGGTAAACTAGCATATAATCTCTAGTCCTTCTCAGGTACTTTAATATATGATTTACCGCAGTCCAATGTCCTTGTCCAGGATTACTCTGATATCTGCTAACCATGCCAACGGCAAAACAGATATCAGGTCTCGTACATAGCATTGCATACATTAAGCTTCCTACAGCCGAAGTATAAGGAACTGCTTTCATGTCCTCTATCTCCTTTGATGTCTTTGGAGACATCTCTTTAGATAGAGCTACTCCATGCCTAAAAGGTAAGAAACCTTTCTTGGAATCCTGCATGCTAAAACGAGCAAGGATTGTATCTATATATGAAGCTTGGGACAGACACAACATTCTTTTCTTGTGATCCCTTATTACTTTGATCCCAAGTATGTGTGCACATTCTCCTAAGTCCTTCATATCAAATTGTTTGGACAACCATACCCTTACGTCTGACAATACCTTGACATTGTTGCCAATTAACAAAATATCATCTACGTGTAGTACAAGAAATACCACCACGTTTCCGTTACACTTCTTATATACACAAGACTCATCCGGACTTTGAATAAATCCATACGACTGGATTACTTCATTAAACCGGATGTTCCAAGACCTTGAAGCTTGCTTCAGTCCATAAATGGACCGATTGAGCTTGCACACTAGATGCTCTTTGCCTTTTTCAATAAATCATTCTGGTTGCTTCATATGGATGTTCTCTTCAAGACTTCCATTAAGGAAAGCTGTCTTGACATCCATTTGCCAAATCTCATAATCCATATGAGCAGTAATGGATAAGAGTATCCGGATAGACTTAAGCATGGCTACCGGTGAAAAGGTCTCCTCATAATCGATTCCCTCTTTTTGAGTGTACCCTTTCGCAATAAGCCTAGCTTTGAAGGTTTCTACCTTCCCGTCTGTCCCTCTTTTCCTTTTGTAGATCTACTTGCATCCAACGGCTTTTACACCATCAGGTGGTTCTACAAGCTCCCAGACCTTATTAGAGTACATAGACTCTATTTCAGAATTCATTGCCTTTTGCCAAGATGTTGCATCTATATCTTGGAGTGCTTCATCATATGATCGTGGATCAGGTTCATGTTTACCTGGGATCAAGTCCGAAGACTCTCCCAAAAACATGAATCTTTCAGGTTGCCTCATAACCCTCCCACTACGACGAGGTACTATCTGTGGTTGTGTATCATGTGCGACACGTGTTGCAGTCTCTTGTGATACTTCATCTTGTACTGTTGGTACTGAAGTAGACGTGTCCTCTCGGAGTTCTTCTAAAACAACTTTGCTACTGGGCTTGTGATCCATTATATAGTCCTCTTCTAAAAACTGGGCATTGGTGCTAACAATGACCTTCTGGTCTTTAGGACTATAAAATAAACCACCTTTCGTTCCTTTGGGATATCCTACAAACACGCGAACTTCTGTACGAGATTCTAACTTATCAGCATCTGGTTTCAGCACATGTGCTGGACTACCCCATATCCGAATATGTCTTAGACTGGGTTTTCGCCCATTCCATAATTCTATGGGAGTAGAAGAAACTGATTTAGAAGGTACTAAGTTTAGAACGTATATTGCTGTTTCCAGAGCATATCCCCAAAATGAATTTGGTAATTCTGAATAACTCATCATCGATCTAACCATCTCCATAAGAGTCCTATTCCTTCGTTCTGCTACACCATTCTGTTGGGGTGTTCCAGGTGCAGACAATTGAGATTGAATCCCAGCCTCTGATAAGTAATTCCTAAACTCTCCTAAGAGGCATTCGCCACCACGATCAGATCGTAGTGTCTTGATACTTTTACCTAATCGTTTTTCCACATCAGCCTTGTATTCTTTGAACTTATCAAAGCACTCGGACTTGCGGCGCATTAGGTAAATATATCCGTATCTTGAATAATCGTCTATGAAAGAGACAAAATATTCAAAACCTCCTCTTGCCTGGACAGACATAGGACCACACAAATCAGAGTGAACCAATTCTAACACTTCTTTGGCTCTATACCCCTTGGCCTTGAACGGCCTCTTGGTCATTTTACCTTCTAAGCAAGATTCACAAGTTGGAAAATTTTCCAACTCTAATGAACTCAAAAGTCCATCGGCTATAAGTCTCTGAATCCTACTTAAGTTAATATGACCAAGCCTTAGATGCCAAAGATATGCTTGATTCATTTCCGAAGGTTCTTTTCTCTTATTAGAATTAGAAGATGAGTTATAAATTTCCATGTTTTGCTTTGTGGAAGAATTTGAATTTAAAGTATACAAATTGCCAACCAATGCACCAGAACAGATAATCACTTTATTTCTTTTAATAACTACATCATATTGAAAGAAACCGAATATCCATCTAAAAGCAGTTTAGAAACCGAAATTAAATTCTTTCTAAAAGCTGGGTACATAAAGACAATTTCTTAAAACCAAATTTTATTTCTACTAAAAGATAAGTAGACGTCTCCCTGCAACAGTGCCACCTTAGTAGCATTGCCCATGTAGACGGTAATCTCTCCTTCAGATAGTCGTCGGGTTTCTGGAACCCTGCAAGGAATGCGAGACATGATCGATGGCTCCGTATCTACACACGGTCTTGTAGATAACACCGCTAAACATGTTTCAACAACTAAAGCATGAGATATACCTTTGTTTTGGTTCTTACGAGGACAGTCTGCCTTCCAATGTCCTGCCTGCTTTCACTCCAACTTTAAATCCCGTACTCTGAGATTTATTCACTTTCTTTGCTGAGCCGACTTGTTTCTTCTTCTTCTTTCCTTTCGGTTTAGAAGTAGAACCATTTTCAACATAGTGAATTTGAGAATTATGTGAAATAATCCTTTTTGAAGTTCCGTCAGTAGTTTCCCTAATGAATAAATCCTTTTATTCATATTATAGTTCGGCCGCTCAAAACTTCTAGGTAGCGTTTGGAGGATCATATCGATCCGGGTTTCCCATCAATTTCTCCTCCAAGGATCTGTATCTCGTTCGGATAAGCCATCATCTTTAGGATATGATCCCTTACAGAGTACCCTCTTGCTTGGTATCATTATCTTTCTCATAGCTTCTTGTCTAGAAGCCCTATCCCGATGACCAAAGAGCTCCTTGAGATTGTTCATAATATCATGTCTGTTGGTAAATCTTGATGCTGATGTTGCAATACATTTGACATTGAAGCCAAAATGTAACACCGCGCCATCTTATCTGCCTTTACCCATCTCTTATGATATTCAATCTCCTCTTGGGTAGATTCACCAGTGGGTGCATCAGGACAAGGTTCAGTCAGTACAAATTTATAGCTTTCAGCAGTCAGTTCCTTTTCCAATCTATGTAATTAGGTCCAGTAAGTCTATTTTGTTGAAGTATGATGGACAGTGGGTTGAAAGTCATCCTAAGAATCACAAATAACTTTTGGTCAGAACTCTAAATTTAGAATAATATTGATTCCTCAAACAATACTATTTTAAATTAACCAACACCTCATAACACCGTGAATTTTGTATGCCACGTTAGTGTGGACGTATACAAATTCAACATTTGTAAAAAGAGGGTTTTAACCCATTAATTTTATTATCTTGTCAACCTAACTTTTTGACAAATAAAATTAATAGTTGGTATTATTTGGTCACACAAATAATAATAGTGATCCGTTGGGGAGGATACTATTAGATGTGTCTAAGTGTATACCATTACTTGACACTAAGTCCATTAATAAGATTATGCCCCTTCCGTTGGGGAAGATCACACGCTCTTAATTAATTTCCTATAGTCATCCAAAAATGGAAGTCTGTTCTAGTGATCCACAAACAAGCTCATCCGTTATGGAGGAAGGCACTCAGAGCCAACGCGCAAGCTTGTTTGCATCACTTACAAACCAGTAATGGAGACCATGGGATTTATTTAAAAATCCCTCTCTCACTTAGTTATTTATAAATGAGGAATTTTAACTATGCTAGCCTACTAAACTTGTAAACTAACATGCAACATAATATAAAAGCAATAAATAGAAAATTTAATTTTCAACTATTATGGCTTTTATCTCTAATTGTCCTCCGTGTGTTGTCATCCCAAGCTGCTGCCATATTTGGCCACCGCCACCGGGTCTAGCTGTCGCATCCATCTTGCTCCTAGTTCCGCTGCGCCTCTGGTCCTTAGAAGGTTCCACGCTTTGCAAGATTCGATCCATGACATAAATAGAATTTTACATTTTGATCCTATATTCCATAAAAGGAATGTACATGTATCTAGATCAAAAATAAAATCCTAATAAAACTAAATCCAACTCCTGTATTTTAATACAATCATGCACACACATATAAATGCCCTTGACATGTCCAAGGGTCCAATCACACACATAATAACTAAAAGCCATAATAGTTGGATCCTGCATCCACAAAGTTAGCACATCCTACTATTATCCTGCCTAAATTATGTATGACATGTGCATAATTAAACTAAATACCAAATACACAGAGGCAAAACCCTAGCTCTGATACCAATTGTTGGTTGCTACTCGGAAAACCTATAGGTTCCACTGTACAAAAATTTTGTACAAAGGTCTGAACCTTTTCCTAGCTACCATGTGTTCATTTAAATTAAATTTTGGATCGCCTGCGGAACTTAACACATTTGATCCAAAACTTAATCTATTTGTTCTTTTAGGTTTTGACTTGGATCTCCTGCAGAACTTAACACGTTCGACCCAAGTCTCCTTAAGTTATTAATTCCATTAAATATTAATTTCCATAATTGGTTCCCAGTACTGAGGTGGCGAGGCACATGGCCTTCTTGGATATGGGAGCAACCACCACCGACTAGACAAAACCTTTTATAGAAAGCTAATATTTAATTTCCTAAAATAACTTTAGGTTAACCAAAGAGAACAATCAAATCACAAGGAAAAGAAAAAACAAAAGAACACAACATCGAAAAACATATTCGAAATTCTAGAACGTAAGCCTCTTGTATTTGGTATTATTTCCATAAATAACTAGCATGATGCGGAAAGAAATATTACTAGTTATACCTTGTAGAAAAACCTCTTGATCTTCTACCGTATTCCTCTTCTAACCTCGGACGTTGTGTGGGCAACGATCTTCCGAGATGAGAAACCACCAAGCACCTTCTTCTCCTCCTAGCTAGGTTCGGCCAAAACAAGAAAGCTTCACCAAGGAAGAAGAAAAACACCAACCAAGCTCCAAGAGATGCAAGTTTCCTCTCCTTCTTCTTCTTCTTCTCCAAGTAGTATCCGGCCACCACAAGAGCTCCAAGGGAAGAGAATGGTTCGGCCACCACAAGAGAAAGAGGGAGAAAGAATGGTCGGCCACTCCAAGGAACAAAAGAGGGAGAGAAATAATAGATGTTGTGTCTCATGAAGGCACCCCTACCCCTTCTTTTATATTCCTTGGCCTAGGCAAATTAGGAAATTTAATTATAATAAAATTTCCTTAATTTCCTTGACATGATTTAATTGAGAAAAATAAAATAAAATTTCCCAATTCAATCTCCAATGGCCGGCCACATTAATGAAGGAAAAATTAGACAAGTTTTAATCAACAATTAAAACTTCCTAATTTGTTTTCGGAAATTTTAAAAAATAAAATTTCTCTTTAAAAATCTCTTCATGGTTGATAAAAGGAAATTTCTATAATTTTAATTTTATAACATGTGAATAATTTTTAAAGAGAAAATAAAATATCTCACCAATCTACAAATAAGGAAAGAGATTTAATATCTTTCTTTAATCTTTTGTAGATCTTTTATAAGAGAGATATTTTAATTTTAATTCTCTTTAATAAATTATTTCTTCCACATAATAAAAATTAAAATTAAAATTCCTTTTTAATTTAATTTGGCCGACCCCCACTAGCTTGGGTTCAAGCTAGGGCCGGCCACCCAAATTCATACCTAGGCCGGCCCTAGCTTGTTTCCCAAGCTAGCTTGGCCGGCCCCTATTGGGTGGGTATAGAAGGTGGGTATAGGTGGGTATAGAACTCTACAAATAAAAAGCTACGATAGGGACCGAGAGGATGAATTGGTTTTGGTCTCCCGATAAAATTAAGCATCCCGTGTTCGCCCCGAACACACAACTTAATTTTATCAATAATAATTCATTCCACTAGAGAACTATTATTGAACTACCGCACCAATCCCAAATTACATTTTTGGGCTCCTTCTTATTATGAGTGTGTTAGTCTCCCTGTGTTTAAGATATCGAATGTCCACTAATTAAGTGAGTTACTGACAACTCATTTAATTAATATCTAAGTCCAAGAGTAGTACCACTCAACCTTATCGTCATGTCGGACTAAGTCCACCTGCAGGGTTTAACATGACAATCCTTATGAGCTCCTCTTGGGGACATTATCAACCTAGTATCTCTAGGACATAGTTTCTTTCTATAATCAACAACACACACTATAAGTGATACCATTTCCCAACTTATCGGGTTTATTGATTCATCGAACTAAATCTCACCCATTGATAAATTAAAGAAATAAATATCAAATATATGTGCTTGTTATTATATTAGGATTAAGAGCACACACTTCCATAATAACTGAGGTCTTTGTTCCTTTATAAAGTCAGTATAAAAGGAACGACCTCAAATGGTCCTACTCAATACACTCTGAGTGTACTAGTGTAATTATATAGTCAAGATAAACTAATACCTAATTACACTACGACCTTCTAATGGTTTGTTCCTTTCCATTCTGGTCGTGAGCTACTGTTTATAATTTATAAGGTACTGATAACATCATCTTCTGTATGTGACACCACATACTATGTTATCTACAATATAAATTAAATGAACAACTACAAACAAATGTAGACCATTTGACTAAATGTGATTCTTTATTGATAATGAATGTTTACAAAGCTTAGACTTTCAGTATACACTCCAACAATATAAGACTTTATACTCTGTATTTCTAACATTTTTTGAATTCAATAATACGGCTAGTTTTTTCTCTTCTTAATTTCTAAGTGGTATTAGAGCAAGGTTCTCCTTCTTTGACCTAATTTTTCTACTGCCCTCTGTTGCTACTTCCTATTACTACTGTCACCTCCTACTATTGTTGTCAATTTTAGTGCCGACATCCTTTTCTGTTAATTTTGGGTGTCCTTTTCTGTCTATTTCGATCGGCATCGACACCTTGTGCTGACAATTTCGACGCCAGCATCCTTTTCTATCGATTTTGGCACTGACACCTTGTGCTGCTGATTTCTACACTACAACAACAACAACAACCAAGCCTTTTCCCACTAGGTGGGGTCGGCTGTATGAATCCTTTTACGCCATTGAGCTCTATCTCCTATTATATCATCATCTATATTTAAATAAATTTTATCTTGTTTTATTGTTGCTAACCAAGTCTTTTTTGGTCTTCCTCTTCCTCGTTTTATATGCATGTTTATCATAGTTTCACATCGCCTAACTGGAGCATTTATTGGTCGTCTAAGTACATGTCCATACCATCTTAAACGTGTCTCTCTGAGTTTTTCCTCAATAGATGCAACTCCTACTTTCTCTCTAATGCTCTCATTTCTTATTTTGTCCATCCTCGTATGTCCACACATCCACCTTAACATCCTCATCTCTGCAACTCTCATCTTCTGCTCATGTGCTCGAGTCATAGCCCAACATATAACATAGCAGGTCTAACTGCGGTTTTATAGAACTTACCTTTAAGTTTAAGAGGTACTTTACGGTCACATAAAACACTCGACGCTCCCCTCCATTTCACTCATCCTGCTTGTATTCTATGTAAGGCATCTCTCTCAATCCCTCCATCATTTTGTAAAAATGATCCTAAATACTTAAATCTCTCGGTTCCAGGCAACTCGTCCTCTCCTCTCTTAACAATTGTTTCATTACTTCTAATATTGCTAAACTTAAATTTTATATATTCCGTCTTTAATCTACTAAGCTTAAAACCTTTCCCTTCTAGTGTTTCCCTCCAAGATTCTAGCTTAGCATTTACTCCTTCACGTGTCTCATCTACCAAAATAATATCATCTGCAAACAACATGCACCACGGTACTGTGTCTTGAATGTGTGCAGTGAGTTCATCCATAATTAATGTAAAAAGATAGGGACTTAGAGCTGATCCTTGATGTAACCCTATCTTTATTGGAAATGCTTCAGTTACTCCACCTGAAGTCTTTACTCTGGTCGTTACATCCTCATACATATCCTTAATTAGTTCAATATATGTTACGCTAACACCTCTCTTTTCTAAAATTCTCCATATAATTTCTCTTGGGACTCTATCATATGCCTTTTCTAAGTCAATGAATACCATGTGTAGATCTTGTTTTTGCTCCCGATATTTTTCAATTAATTGTCTAAGAAGATGTATAGCTTCTATTGTCGACCTTCCAGGCATGAACCCAAATTGATTTTCTATCACTATGGTCTCCTTCCTTAATCTTTTTTCTATTACTTTTTCCCAAAGTTTCATAGTATGACTCATTAGTTTAATACCCCTATAGTTTGCACAATTTTGTACGTCTCCCTTATTCTTATATAAGGGAACTAGAGTACTTATCTTCCATTGATCAGACATTTTTTTCGTTTTCAATATCATGTTAAATAATTTTGTAAGTCATTCAATACCTTGTTTCCCTAAGCACTTCCATACCTCTATCGGAATATCATCTGGTCCAACGGCTTTTCCATTGTGCATCTCATTTAAAGCTTGTTTTACTTCTGAAGTTTGAATTCTACGATAAAAATTAAAATTTCGATGCTCATTTGACCTAATTAAATTACCTAAGTTAAGTTGATCTCCTAAACCTTCATTAAAAAGTTGATGAAAATATCTCTTCCACCGCTCTTTTATTTCTCCATCGCTTACTAATACCCTATTACATTCATCTTTAATACATTTTATTTGGCTAAGATCTCTTGTTTTTCTTTCTCTCACTTTAGCTATTCTATAGATATCTTTTTCCCCTTCTTTTGTATCCAATTTTTGATATAACCATTCAAAAGTTTCATTTTTTGCTTCACTCACTACTTTCTTAGCTTCTTTCTTGGCTATTGTATATTTTTTTAAATTTTCCTCGTTCTTACAAATATATAATTCCTTATAAGCTATTCGTTTTTCCTTCACTTTCTCTTGTACTTTCTCATTCCACCACCAAGATTCTTTACTTAGCGGTGCATGCCCCTTTGACTCACCGAGGACACTCTTAGCTACTATTTTCAACTTTGATACCATCTTATCCCATGTTGTATTAGAGTTATCGTATATTTCACCTAATGCTTGTACTTCTACCTTCTCTTTAAACATATATTGTTTCCCATCCTTTAACTTCCACCACTTAATTCTAGGAATTGTATATATTTTCTTTCTATTGATACTATGTTTGAGGCGTATATCCAACACTACTACCCTATGTTGGGTAGTTAAGCTTTCTCCAGGGATGACTTTGCAATCTTTACAAATCTTTCTATCCTTCTTCCTAACCATAAGAAAGTCAATTTACGATCTATTATTCTCGCTTTTGAATGTGACTAAGTGTTCTTCTCTTTTCTTAAAAAACGTATTAGCTAATATAAGGTCATATGCTATCGTAAAATCTAATATAGTTTTCCCTTCCTCATTCCTCGTTCCAAACCCATAACTCTCATGTACTCTCTCATATTCCTCATTTTTTACTCCGACATGCCCATTTAGATCACCTCCTATTAAAATCCTTTCATTTAGATTTCTACACTAATGTCCTTTTTTGCCTCGGGTTCTTCGTGTGACTACAAGTCGTCCTGACACCAGTTTTCACCGATTGTCACCATGCCTGGTCATTATTCGTGTCAAGGTATCCATACAATTTGGTTATTATTAGCATTATTCGTTCTGTTACCATTCCTGGTCATACAGATACTTCATGGAAATCTAATTCGTATATGCTGGAGCAGTTTTAATAGTTCCTTGTTTCATAGCCCTCTTACATGTCAACTTCCTCTCATATAGGTTTATCCTTGTCTGATATTTCAGGTACATCTTTATCCTTGTGGATTTTAGACTCTGGTGCTTCTTATCATATGCCATCTAATTTATCATCTTTTGTTTAATTTTCTCCCAATTCATCTATATCTATTGTAACTCCTGATAGTACTCCTATGTTATTAGTAGGTGTTGGTTCAATTGTTACATCTTGTTTATCTTTTACTGATGTTTATTATATTCTAAGTTTTACTTTAAATCTTATTTTTGTTAGTCAATTATGTGAGTCTGAGTACTTAGTCTCTTTTTTTCATCTAATTGTTATGTTCAAAAACCACGATCTCAGAGGCTGATTGGGACAGAGCATAGGCAAGGAGGGCTCTATGTTTTAGATCAACTCGAAGTACCAGAAGTTATAGCTTCAAGTGTGGATTTATCATCTTGTCATTCATCTTTTGATTTTATTTATGACACTCTCGTTTACGTCATGTTTCAGTGTCTCATTTGTAGTTTTTAGCTTTATAGGAGTATTATGACCTTTAAAAAGTTCTGATATTTTTTATTGTATTGGTTGTAAACTAGTCAAATTTGTTGCCTTACTATTTTCTAAAAGTCTTTCTTTTTTTCTTTTACTTCATTTGATCTTATCTATTCTGATATGTGGGGACCCTCTCTATTTCTACAAAAGAGGGGGGGGGTCAAGGTATTATGTTTCATTTATTGATGACTGTACTCGTTACTCTCAGGTCTATTTTATGAAACATGGATCTAATTATCATACCATTTTCATCAATTTCAGAGTTCTTGTGAAAGCTCAATGATCCGGTGGTAAGAACAGGGACCCCCCTCTCAGGGAAGTCAACGCCACATGGGAGTCAAAGGGTCAAACGGCCGACCGGAGAAGGGGAGACCGGTCGGTCGAACGGGGTCACAGCGGAATCAAAAACAACCCGACGGGGAGTCGGGTCTCCGACGCTCATGGGGAACAGGGTCGCCGAGCCGATCGGGGAGCCCACTCGGCCGAAAGCCTAAAGTAGCATTACTGTGAACAGTCAGCAGAGCACACGACCAGGAATCTCCCGAGAGGACTAGCGCATACGACCGGTCGGACGTGAGGGGACTGCCGACCGGCCGGACGCTCGGCATAGGGTGAGAAGAGACAAAAGGACAAGGGAACAACTTCTGACAGCGGATATGCTCAACGACCAGGCCATACGCAGGATCTTACGACAGAGGGTTACACTGTCCCATCAGAGATGTGCTCGGACTGTAGCAGTATGGTGTCAGGTAAGCTCTTCTGACAAGCTCATACTAAGATATGGTGAGAAGACACGTATTTGCCTTGGTACGTGTGCATAAGCCTCTTCCTGGCTCTATATAAGGGTCCTCATTCTTCACCGGAGGTACGCGTTCTTTGATATTCGAAGCCACCTCTTTGTTGTCCACTTGCCTGACTTGAGCGTCGGAGGGTCGTTGCCGGGAACCCCTTTCGGGCCCGACTTCCTTGTAGGTTCGTCGGAGGTCCACACCGGTCGAAGATCTACGTCAGCAGTTTGGAGAGCACCACGTGCCCAGCGTCCGTTGATTCATCATTCGGACAGGATCAATTTGGCGCCGTCTGTGGGAACACTCCTGCATCCGATCGGAAGCAATGGACGAAGCTGGACGACCGCACTCGGTGATGCTCTCCACAGAGGAGCTCGACGCTCTGATCGAAACCAGAGCAGCCAAGCTAGTGGAACAACAAAGGCAGAAGTCGCAAGCCGAGCGGATGGAGCAGCAAGCGACGTCCGCATCGGGAGGCCGAGCGGAAGCACCCGCGGCCACGGTTCCGTTTCCTCGGGCCCTATTCTGCACGCCTCCTGAAGCCGCAGCAGTTAATCATGATCGAGGAGCTTCATCAGACGAAGTGCCGATACGAGACAGCAGAAAGGGCAAGGCCCCCCGAGCGGACGCCTCCCCCGAACGGATCAACCGTCAATTTTCGGAGGCCATCCTGTGGGACCCTCTGCCAAAGCACTATGTGCCCTCGTCGATCGGTGAGTACAACGGAACCACCGACCCGGATGATCATCTGGGTAAGTTTAACAACACGGCCACCCTTCATCAATACACAGATGGAGTAAAGTGCCGGGTATTCCTTACCACTCTCTCTTGATCGGCGCAACGGTGGTTTCGAAGGCTGCCGGACGGATCCATAATAAGTTTCAAGGACTTCCGCACGGCCTTCCTCCACCATTTTGCAAGCAGTCGGCGCTACCAGAAGACTAGTGTCAGCTTATTCGCCATCAAGCAAGAGCCCCGAGAGCCGCTCAGAGCTTACATACGGCGATTCAACCAGGTGGCCATGGACATTCCAACGGCCACCTCAGAAACGATGATGAATGCGTTCATGGAAGGCCTCGTGGACGGGGACTTCTTCCGCTCGCTCATTCGGAAGCCGCCCCGAGACTACGATCATATGTTACACCGGGCTAATGAATATATCAATGTGGAGGAAGCCCAGGCGGCCCGAAGGAAGGAAGCTCCAACCGAGCGGGCGCCCACTGCCGAGCGGAAGCCGCACATTGCTCATCAGCCGCCCAGAGGACCGCGAGCTGAAGTAGCCCACCCCCAGCAACATGCAAGATCCCACGCCATTCAAGAAGTATCTGCCGAGCGGCCCAAACCTAAAAAGAAGGTATGGACCCCAATGTTTTGCTCATTTCACCGGACAGACACGCATAATACAAGAGATTGCCGAAGCCTTCCCATGATCGCCCACCCCGTGCCCCGAGGTGGCCACCGACGATCGCCATCGTCCGACAGGCGACAGCGCCCTTGTGAAGCCGATCGGGTGATATCCGACAGGCAGCAGAGACGGACTCCCGAGCGGCATCATACTCCGAGGCGTGAGGACAATCCCCGAAGGTCTAGGGAGTTGTCTAGGTCGTCCGCTCGGGAAGAAGAAAATAGAAGCAACACTTCCCGAGGCGAAATTAACATCATCGCTGGGGGGCCGACCGGAGGCGACTCCAACAGAGCAAGGAAGGCGAGCGTCAGACAGCTTCAGATCCATGCGGTCGGCTGCAGCCAAGAACGGGCAAGCGGCCCTGAAATCAGTTTCGGGCCTAGGGACTTGGAGGGAATCGAAGTGCCACATGACGACGCTCTCCTCATTAAAGCGGTAATAGCTAACTATACTATTCATCGCGTTTTCATCGATACAGGAAGCTCGGTCAATATTATATTCAAGAAGGCCTTCGACCAACTGCAAATAGATCGAGCCGAGCTGCTGCCCATGACAACCCTCCTCTACGGGTTTACGGGCAATGAAGTTCTGCCGGTCGGACAGGTCCGACTGGCTATTTCCCTGGGAGAGGAGCCACTCAGAAGGACGCGGACTGCAAACTTCGTCATGGTCGACTCCCCCTCAGCATACAACGTCATTTTGGGGCGACCGGCGCTCAGCGAGTTCCGAGCGGCCGTCTCCACCTTCCATCAGAAAATCAAGTTCCCGGTGGAAGATAAAGTGGGAGAAGTAAGAGGAGACCAGCTGGCAGCTCGGCGATGCTACGTCGAGATGGTCCGAGCTGAAGCCAATTCCGCTCGGAAGACGCCACGGATCGAGGTGAAGACCATTACTGAAAAACCACCCTCTTTGGTTTATGAAGAAAAAGAGGAAGTGCAGATTCACCCAACCCGATCGGAGGCCACCACATTCATTGCGGCCGATCTGGAGGCGAGCCAGAAAGAGGAAATAATCAAATGTCTCCAGAGAAACTGTGATGTCTTCGTTTGGTCGATGCATGAGCTGCCCAGAATTTCTCCAAGTATAGCGCAGCACGAGCTCCACATCCGACCGGACGCTCGGTCGGTGAAGCAAAGGAAGAGGGACTTCAGCGATGAACAAAATGTCATCATCCGAGCGGAGGTTGAGAAGCTCCTGGAGGCCGGCCACATACGCGAGGTTCAGTTCCCGAGCTGGCTGGCGAACGTGGTGCTAGTCTCCAAGTCGAGCAACAAGTGGAGAGTTTGCATCGATTTCCGGGATCTCAACAAAGCATGCCCAAAGGATTTTTATCCTTTACCCCGGATCGATCAACTGGTGGACTCCACAGCCGGCTGCGAGTTGATATGCATGCTTGACGCCTATCAGGGATACCATCAATTGCCGCTCGCCCGAGAAGATCAAGAGAAGGTTAGCTTCGTTACAGCCGACGGCACATACTGCTACAATGTGATGTCATTCGGACTGAAGAACGCGGGACCAACTTACCAACGCTTGATGAACAAAGTGTTCAGGGAGCATATCGGACGAAATTTGGAAGTGTACGTGGATGATATTCTAGTCAAGTCCGTCCGAGTGGCCGATCTCTTTAAAGACATGGAGGAGAATTTCCGAACGCTGAGGAAGTATGGAGTTAAGCTGAACCCTAAGAAGTGTCTGTTCGGAGCAAAAGGCCGGTGTTTCTTGGGCTATATAGTGACCGAGCGGGGCATCGAAGCAAATCCCAGCAAGGTGAAAGCATTACAAAATATGCCGCCCCCAAGAAATCTGAGGGAAGTACAGCGCTTGACCGGTCGGATAACAGCATTGTCCAGATTCATCTCAAAGACAGCCGATCGGAGTCTCCCGTTTTTCAAAATCTTGCGCAAAGCCACTAAGTTTCATTGGGATGGAGATTGCGATCGGGCGTTTGAAGAACTGAAGGCTTATCTGAACTCTCTGCCTGTGCTAGCCAAGCCAGTTGTGGGTGAGCCGCTTTGTATTTACTTATCTTCAACTGAGCAAGTCGTAGGCTCGGCATTAGTGAGGGTGAGCGGAGAAGAACTTGTGTATTTCTTAAGTTATATTTTAAAGGACGCGGAATCTCGCTACACTGGGCTCGAGAAACTAGCTTTTGCCTTGGTCCTCGCCCTTGGAGACTTCGCCCCTATTTCTTGGCGCACACTATCATCATCCGGACGAATAGCCCTTTGGGAAGAGTACTGTTGAACCCAGAAGCATCCGGACGGCTCATCAAATGGACAACGGAGCTGAGCGAATTTGACATTCAGTACCAACCCCGCTCGGTGATAAAGGCGCAGTCTTTGGCAGATTTTATCACCGAAGTGCAAAGGCCAGAGCCCGAAGCTATGTGGAAAATATTTGTGGACGGATCGTCCACTCGGCTCGGGAGCGGGATTGGCGTGCTATTACTCTCTCCCCAAGAAGAAAGGATGCACTTATCCGTCCGGCTGGATTACAGAGCTACAAATAACGAAGCGGAGTATGAGGCCCTTATAGCTGGCTTACAGGCCGCCCGGTATGTGGGGGTCGGTCGGGTGACGCTGTATTCAGATTCTCAGTTGGCCGCTCAGCAGCTCTCTGGAACTTTTGAGATTAACAACGCTCGGCTCAAACTCTATGCTGAAGCCTTCGAAAAGCTCAAGGCCAATTTCAGAGAAGTCGTTATCCAGAAGATACCCCGAGCGGAAAACCAGGCGGCAGATGAGTTAGCCAAACTCGCAAGTTCAATAACGCCGGTCGTCATCCAGCAGCCAATTGAACAAGTATCTTTGGTGGCACACGTCGACCGGATGGAGGGCCTCGAGTTTCCGAGCGAATGGAGGACAGCCATCATAGAATTTCTTCGGTCGGGGGCAACACCATCCGATCGAGAAGCAGCCCAGCAATTAAGGAGGAGAGCCGGTCGGTTCACGCTCATTAGAGACCAACTCTACAAGAAGACTTTCTCCCGTCCGCTGTTGAAATGTGTGAGCTCGGAAGACGCGACATACATCCTCCAAGAAGTGCATCAAGGATCGTACGGAGGGCATCGGGGCGGACGATCGTTGGCTAAGAAGATCCTGTTGGCCGGATACTTCTGGCCAACTTTGCAAGCAGACGCCGCTCGGACCTTTGCGACGTGCCTTTCCTGCCAGAAGTATCACAACATCTCCCACCGACCGGCGGAGGAAATGAAAGCAGCTACCGTATCCTGTCCGTTCGACCAGTGGGGAATGGATATTGTGGGTCCATTTCCTATGGCGACCGGTCAGCGGAAGTTTCTACTGGTGGTTGTCGACTATTTTTCCAAATGGGTGGAGGCCGAGCCACTAGCCAAGATAACCGAGCAGATGGTCAAGAAGTTTATCTGGCAGCATATAATTTGTCGTTTCGGCATTCCTCGTCGGCTCGTATCTGATAATGGACGACAGTTCGCCGGGAAGCTGCTAGAAGATTGGTGCAAAAGTTATGGTATAGAACAACACTTCACTTCCGTGGCGTATCCACAAAGCAACGGCCAAGCGGAAGTAACGAACAAAGAAATCCTTAGAATTCTTCGAGCCCGACTGGACCACATGGGAGGAAGCTGGGTGGACGAGCTGCCAGGCGTCTTATGGGTCATCCGCACAACCCCAAAGGAAGGAACGGGCGTCACGCCTTTCCATTTGGTGTATGGCGGCGAAGCGGTTATTCCGGTCGAAGTCAGCGTCGAGTCCGTCCGGATCCAGAATTATGATGATGATAACGCCGAGCGGAGGAACATGGAGCTGGATTTGGTCGACGAAGAGTGAGCCAAGGCGTCCGTCCGGCTGATGGCATACCAGCAACGGATGAAGCAAAACTACAACCGGCGCATAATCCCCAGAGCATTCCAGGTTGGCGACCTTGTCTGGAAGAAAGTAAAGCCGGTCGGAGACGTTGGCAAGCTGGAGGCTCCTTGGGCGGGCCCCTTCAAAGTCATCGAAAAGCTCCGCTCGGGTGCTTATTATTTGGAGGATCGACCATGGAGCGCGAATCATCTCCAGCCGTACCGAGCTGGGTGAGAGGTGCGCTAAATGTAATTTTATATATATATGTTTTGGTCGTCCATGTCCTTGTAATGCAGGAAGCAAAATGATAAGAAAGCGAATATCTTCGCCGAACGGAAGTGTCAAAATTAGCCTTAGAGGTCGTCGAGCTCCGATGTTAAAAATCAAGAGTCGTGCCGGCGACTATAAACCCTCCGAGCGGAAGACCGTCGAGCTCCGACGTTAAAAATCGAGAGTCGAGTCGGCGACTATAAACACTCCGAGCAGAAGACCGTCGAGCTCCGACGTTAAAAATCGAGAGTCGAGCCGGCGACTATAAACCCACCGAGCAGAAGACTGTCGAGCTCCGAAGTTAAAAATCGAGAGTCGAGCTGGCGACTATAAACCCTCCGAGCGGAAGACCGTCGAGCTCCAACGTTAAAAATCGAGAGTCGTGCCGGCGACTATAAACCCTCCGAGCGGAAGACCGTTGAGCTCCGAGGTTAAAAATCGAGAGTCGAGCCGGCGACTATAAACCCTCCGAGCGGAAGACCGTCGAGCTCCGACGTTAAATATCGAGAGTCGAGCTGGCCACTATAAATACTCTGAGTGGAAGACTGTCGAGCTCCGACGTTAAATATCGAGAGTCGAGCCGGCGACTATAAATACTCCGAGCGGAAGACCGTCGAGCTCCGACGTTAAATATCGAGAGTCGAGCCGGCGACTATAAATACTCCGAGTGGGCGAAGGCAATAAAGAGGGCTTGTGAGCAAGTACCCAAAAGTACTCGCCGTCAATACCGTTCGACCGCTTATACGCTCCGCTCGGCTAAGTACCCAAAGGTACTTCGTCAACATCCAGCGAGGAACTTCTTCTGTCGAAGTAAGACATATTCAGCCGAGCGGACAAGCTACGCAAAATACTCCGTAAAAATAAATCCTTTTCAAACCAGAAAGGTGTGATAAGAGGCGAGCGGACAGCAAGCGTATTGATTAGCGAAGGGAAAAAAGCAAGCAGGACAGTATTAAAAGAAATTAAGGCCGAGCGGCCTAATTACAAAAAGGGATAGTTTTTTAGCCGAGCGGCCGAATTACATATAAACACCTATTCTAAATAATCGTAAAGATCTTTCGGGATGTTGTCGAGGAGCGTCACTTGATCTGCAGCCGGGATGAGAGCGGAGTCGGGAAGAAGACCCTTGGACTTCAAATATGTTGTGGTGGCGGTCATAGCAAGGTCGAAGGTACTGTACATCCGTTCGTAGACTTTCTCTGAAAATTCAACCGAACGGATATAGTTCAATCGCAGGGCCGCGACTCGGCCTGGCTCAGCGTCTTGATATTCCTTGAATGCCGCTTGGGAGGCTGCGAGGGACTCCTGTAGGGTTTGCAGCTCTTCCTTATGCTTAGTCGCAGCGGCCGAGCGGCCCGCCTTCTCCCCATCGAGCTGCTCCATCAACTCCTTGACTTTCTGCTCCAAGCCCCGAGCCTCGACATTCTTTTTCTCCAGATCGGAGATTGTCGTGTTTTTCCGAGTGGTGGCTAGGCTTATTTTTTGTCGAGCGTCTTGACTTGCCGCTCGAGCTCGGCCAAAGTGTGGGCCTGGTCGGCCGTCTTCTTCTGCTCGGCCGCCAACAAGTTTTGGGCCTTCTTGAGCTCCTTCTAAAGCTCGGCATATGATGGGCCTTGGGAAGGAGCGCTGCCCGAACTCCGTAGCCTTTTGAGCTCCTCATCCACCATAGCAAGCCGATTGGAGACAACAATCTCCTCCACCCATCTCTAACAAAAGAAAAATTGTTAGTAGCCGATCAGAGAGAATGTGTAAAGGGCTTGAGAAAATGCACTTACCCCGGTGGCCTGTTGCATGTGGCTATTGGCCAAGTTGCTGAGTGGAATCATCGCCACACGCACCCGAGCGTCGGCCCACATTTTGGCTAAGGGCCCCTTCATTGTGATCATATGCTCGGGCGCGGTGGGTCGATCAGCCTCAGGCAGCAATTCTTCGGTCGGGAGGTGAAGTGAGACTCAGACGGTGCGGCACCGACCGGGGGTCATCTGGGCGGAAGCCGGAGAAGGAGCGGAAGCCAGCGCAGAAAACTGGAACAAAATTGTCGAACGATGGACTTGGCGGGGAGTGGGCGGAAGGACGTTGATTGGAATGGCCTCAAGAGGGTCCGCAGATGCGTAAAGTTGGGAGGGAGTCCGATCAGACGAAATCGCCTCGATCTCTGGAGCTTTGCCTCGAGAAGTAGCGGTAACTCGCTCGGATGGATGGATCGCAGAAGTAGCCGAGCGAAGTGGCGTTTCCGCCCGGCATCTTTTTTGTTGGAGGGGGCGCTCATCTTCTTGCGCCGAGCCCTCCTCCCGAGCGGAAGGCTCTCGACTTGCAGTTGCGCCAGCCGCTGGCTCTGGTAGAGAAGCCGGAGCGGTCGACTCCCTAGCATTTGTCTCACTCTCCCCCTCATTGGAGCCGACCGGCTGAATGCCCAATTGCTCCATTTCTTTGGCCGCTGCGGCTTCGAGCGCCGCTGCCTTCCTCTTCAAAATGCCAGCCATCATCGACTCCATGACAATGTTTGTTGTGAAGGAAAGCAGAGAAAATCAGTTAGCAATTAAAATGAATGCACAAAGTAAAATTCTTACCAAAGCCGCTCGGACTCAGACCGAATATATACATCACCCCTTCAGGCAGGAACTTGTTGATGTCAAACCTCAGACCGACCAGCATGTTGGCGGCATGAAGATAGTCCAGTCGGGTTTTGAACCTTTTGAGCTCTGGTGAGGTTGGTGGTTCGATCTGCCACTTCGTTAGGAAGGGGGCCCGCTCGGGAAGGCGAATATAAAAGTAAAATTCTTTCAAATGCTTATTGGAAGAGGGTAGTTTATTGAAAGAAAACTAAACCGGGCCGAGCCTGGAACATGTAAGTGCCCGGCTCAGATTGTTTAGGGTAGTAGAAATAGTAGAAAACCTCCGGTCGGAGGGGAATGTTATGGATTTTGAATAGGACAACAACACCGCATAGAAGGCGGAAAGTGTTGGGAACTAGGCTTCCGAGCGGAACGTCGAAAAAATTGCAGACGTCAATGATAAAGGGATGAATTGGAAGTCATAGACCAGTAGTGAACTGGTCGCGGAAAACACAAAAGGCTCCGCGCGGCGGTTTGTGTGGCCGAGCGGAGGGAGTGGGTAAGATAATTTCGAGGTCGGAAGGGATGTCAAAACTATCTATCAGAATGTCGGCGTCGCGCCGATCGAAGCGCGACTCCATGGTGGTATACCATGGGCCGAGGGCTTGGTCTTGTGGTTGGGAAGAGCTAGCCATTGTCCGAGTGGACGAAATCAAAAAAGGCGAAGAAAGGTAGAGGATAGGAGAAAGAAGACAGCAAACGAAACGATGCCACGAGGATCGAAACTCGGGAAAGAAATGCAGAGAAAACACAAGAAACAAAGAGAGAAATAAGGAAAACCTTACAGAAAAGAAGGAGGATCGACGAAGAACGCGGGATCACCGGAAAGGGAGAATCGGAGTCGCCGGAGCACTGAAAACGCCGAAGCTTCTGGGCACGCGAGAGCAGAAATGCGGTGAAGGCGGAGAAAGCGAAGGCTTTATAGGGTTGAGCCCGAGCAGCCTCAACCGTCGGATTCAGGTCGCGAGAACCGAAGCACGCATTGAGTCGTCCATTTCAAATCGCCTCGGTCTCGTCGCCTGCGACGCCGCCGCCGTACGATGACGACAGCAATGCCACGTGGCATTCCACCACGGGAGAGCATTTAATAAGCGCCTTATCGAGGCACAGAGCGCGTGCTTGGCCTTAATGACGGAGATGGGTGCGAATTCTGAGGAGATCTGAGGCCGTAGTTAGCACCACATCGGCCGAGCGGATGGTGGTTTCTTGGATGAGCCACTCGGCGAAACAATCGTCCAGTCAGTCGGACTAATCGCCTCCTTAGACTAGACTTGAAGGAGAGGCAAGTGATCCGGTGGTAAGAACAGGGACCCCCCCTCTCAGGGAAGTCAACGCCACGTGGGAGTCAAAGGGTCAAACGGCCGACCGGAGAAGGGGAGACCGGTCGGCCGAACGGGGTCACCGGGTCTCCGACGCTCATGGGGAACAGGGTCGCCGGGCCGATCGGGGAGCCCACTCGGCCGAAGGCCTAAAGTAGCATTACTGTGAACAGTCAGTAGAGCACACGACCAGGAATCTCCCGAGCGGACCAGCGCATACGACCGGCCAGACATGAGGGGACTGCCGACCGGCCGGACGCTCGGCATAGGGTGAGAAGAGACAAAAGGATAAGGGAACAGCTTCTGACAGCGGATATGCTCAATGACCATGCCATACGCAGGATCTTACGACAGAGGGTTCCACTGTCCCATCAGAGATGTGCTCTGACTGTAGCAGTATGATGTCAGGTAAGCTCTTCTGACAAGCCCATACTAAGGTATGGTGAGAAGACACGTATTTGCCTTGGTACATGTGCATAAGCCTCTTCTTGGCTCTATATAAGGGTCCTCATTCTTCACCGGAGGTACGTGTTCTTTGATATTCGAAGCCACCTCTTTGTTGTCCACTTGCCTGACTTGAGCGTCGGAGGGTCGTCGCCGGGAACCCCTTCCCGGCCCGACTTCCTTGTAGGTTCGCCGGAGGTCCACACGACCGGTCGAAGATCTACGTCAGCAGTTTGGAGAGCACCACGTGCCCAGCGTCCGTTGATTCATCGTTCGGACAGGATCACTCAACATTCTAGTGTCATAAAGTGTTTTCGTTGTGATTTGAGGGTGAATATACTTCGAATCATTTTTTACATTTACTTACTTCTGATGATACTATTCATCAAACCTTGTGTACAGATACTTCTAAACATAATGGTGTAGTTAAACAAAAATATATGCATCTTGTTGAAATAACCCATTTATTTTTATTGTCTGTCAGTATTCCTAGTGCCTTTTGGATAGAGCAATCCTTATCATTTCTCATGTGATTAATAGAATTCTAACCTCACACAATTCAGACTTTTCACCTTTTGAAAAATTGTATGGGCATGCTCATGTCTATTCCTCTTTACATGTTTTTGGTTGTACAATTGATATGCCCTTTGTCCACATGTCGAGTGTAATAAGTTAGCCTATCGGTCTGCTCTACGCCTTTTTGGGTTATGGTGTTAGACAAAAAGGATATTGTTACTTTGATCCTGTTAGGCAAAAATTATGTCTCTTATCATGTTGTGTTTCTTGAGCATATTTCATTATTTTCTATTCCTGCTAGTTCGCATAATATGACAAAGTCACATCTGTTTTATATTGATCCTTTCAATACTAACACTGAGGAAGCTTTACCCACAACTCCTACTAGTAGCTCAACTGAATCTAGTACTTTGGTTCCCTAAACATCCGCTCCACATTCTCCTCATTCTGCCACTACCCAATCATCTCATGAGATTGCGGATGATTCTTCTCTCCATAGTTGTTAGTCAACTCATGTTCGTAAGTCTACTAAATTATCAAATTTTGCTTACTCTTATTATTCTTGTTATTTTGCTTCATTTTTTGTATTTGTTAATTATCTTTCTGAACCTATATCCTATAGAGAAGTCGTTCATAATTCACTTTAGCAGAATGCTATGGCTAAGAAACTAACTGCTCTGCATCAGACTCATATATGAGATTTGGTATCGTTGCTACCAAGAAAACACACTATTAGTTCTCGTTGGGTATAAAAGATCAAAATTAAATCTAATGGATCTATCGAACAATACAAAGCTCATCTTATTACTAAAGGTTATTCTCAGAAGTATGACATGAATTATGAGGAAATATTTACTCTTGTTGTAAAAAATGATGACTGTTCATACTCTGATTGTTGTTGTTTCTATTTTTCGATGGAGAATAAATCAGATGGATATCAAGAATGCATTTCTAAATGGTGATCTTCATGATGAAGTTTATATGACACCTCCTCCTAGTATTTCACACCAACCTAGTGAAGTTTGCAGGCTTCATAAAGATCTTTACAGTCTCAAACAAACACCTCGTCACTATTTGAAAATCGACAATAAACTTCGGATATTATCCGAAGTAATAGTAAGATAATTACCTAAGTAGGCGATGCACGTGAAGTAAAAGGGACAATTTATTACTTCACCACACAATTACCGAAGTATATCACTGGTTCAAAATCAGACCATTTTCGAAGTAAAAATACTCTATTACTTCATTAAGATTAGTAAAAGTGCCGAAGTGGTTGATGATATATAAAATATATATATGACTTCACAATTTTTTGTATTCTGGTACAGTAAATATTTAATTTTACTCTTACATAATTTGACTTTGTTGAAGTATTTTTTATTGTATTACTTCATCGTTGTATAGAAGTAATAGAGTATATTTTACTACAACAAAAAAATTAAAATTTTCAAAGTAATATATACGAAAAACTTCATAAATTTAATCAGTGATGAAGTAAATAGTTTCTTTAATTATGCTACTATTTAAATTTATCGAACTTTTTAGTGTTATATTACTCTATCATTTATTAAGTAATTGACCTTATTTTACTATAATATAATTTTAATTGATAAAGTGTAAATCATAATATTTTACTACAACAATATTTTTTATAGCCAAAATTGAACAAATATATCACAAATATCTATCAAATACAATCTAAAAGTGTATCCATAAATCTCTAAATACAATCCAAAATTTATATCACATTTTATACTTAGGCACCCACATAGAAGTAGACGAATTTATTCCATTTACTTCTAACTTCATCATACTGAGATTGATGGTAATATTATTTATTTTTTCATGCTATAAACTGAATTATTAACAAAAGTTTGAGTGTCAATTCAAAATGTCTCAATATTTCATAAAGAAAATATTTACCTTCCTCTCCAATTATGGATCTTTATCTAATACTATCTCTTTCATGTACCGTATTATACAATATCCACATTTTGTAATAGGAATTGATAAATGATTCAAATCTTATCAGTGTTGTATGGAATGAAGCAGATGTTATCTCTGTCTAATACTCCCAACTGAGTATCAATATGTTGTGACAATTTATTGCATTCTTTGCCCACACTGCATGTAGGTATGTGACCAACATCCACAAATGAGACATATTCAGCTCTATTTTCTTTCTTCAAGTATTTGTAAAGATAACGGTAAGGTAATTACAAGGTAATGACAAAGTAATGACAAAATCTAAATATACCTCATGTAAACTAAAGCAAAAGCATGTGAACAAATACTGTATTTAAGACATAACATACCCCATATAAACCAAAATTTGTCTTACACTTATCTCTTTCATCTCCATAAAATGCAAGATATCTTTATAGGGATCTGATGCATAAAATAACATATAACGTAGCGTGATATGGGTATAAGGAGTGGAGTCCATGTAATAATATGAAAGGGGATATAAGGAGAAGAAAGAGGAAGTAAGGAGGTTCAGTCTAGACAAATGCGCTCGGTAAGCAAAGCACGGTCATCCACTTTAGACAGGCTGGGATAAAAATAACAGAGCACATGATATAATTAGGTGTATGAGATCGGACAAACCCACCGTGGGTGAAGTACTGGCAAGCGTGCCTATGCCCAACGCGGAAGTCTTGATCGAGCAGGAAATATCGACCGAGAATGTAAGGTTGGTCGAGAATATAAGCCAAATCGAGTTATAACAAACTAAGGATTAATGCTTGTTGATACGCTTGGCGGTATAAGGGCAACCGAGCAGGCATACGAACAAAGGTTGTCAGAAGGGATCCAACTTAACTCGGTCGGTAGAAGAAGCCCGGACGAGCGTATACATAACTCGCTCGGTAGTATAATCACGGGCGACCGAGCAGGCATACGAACCAAGGTTGTCAGAAGAGATCCCACTTAACACGGTCGGTAGAAGAAGCCCGGACGAGCGTATACATAACTCGCTCGGTAGTATAATCTCGGGTGACCGAGCAGGCATACGAACTAAGGTTGTCAGAAGAGATCCCACTTAACACGGTCAGTAGAAGATGCCCGGACGAGCATATACATAACTCGCTCGGTAGTATAATTTTGGGCGACCTAGCAGGCATACGGACCAAGGTTGTCAGAAGAGATCTAACTTAACACGGTAGGTGGAAGAAGCCCGAACGAGCATACACGTAACTCGCTCGGTAGTGTAATCTCGGGCGGGTATACCAACACACACCTTTATGAGGCCATTAATATAAGATTGACCTGGTAAAATCCAGCCGGGCGTAAAGACACTCACATTCATTAAATCTCGTGAACATAGCTAGTAAGGAGTATTGCAACCAAATATAGGTGATGTATGAATAATATACAATCATATGACAACCTGGTGGGAAATGACTTCTAGAAACTTCTGTTAATGTGCTAGACGACAAAGAAGGTACATCTAGGGTACGAAAAAGATTCCTTAAACTATTATTGCAGGTACTTACGTCATCTCATAACAAATTATAACAAACCGGGGTCCACTTCATGACTACGGAGGTTATATAAAGTGGTATAAAAGGGGAATCCTCTCCATTGGCCAGGTACGTGCAAACACAGCTCCACCGCTAAAACCCTAAGTTCCATTTGAATTCATTGTACTTCTTCTTCTTCCTCTCCCCAACTAAAATAGGAAAAACTAACTTGAGCGACGGAGGACCTAGTCAGGGATTCCCACCCCGGTCTTAGGTCACTGACGTCTTGTGGATTGGCTGCGTGGTGTGCAGGAGATGATGGCATCCGCCGGAACCGTGAGCTGGATTTTCTTTATCACGGTGTTTTGATTCGGTGGAATCTCCCCTAGATCGGCTTTGGGTTTCTCTAATCTAGCTTCAATCTATTATTCTCTTTTCTGGAAGGTATTTTTTTATTATATTTCTTCAGGATCTACTTTGGTTTTCTTAGATCCGCTGTGATTTCTCTTCCCCGAAGTCGTCATCTGCTTGCTCCCCGAAATCTTCGCTCATCGCCTCCGGTTCTTCATCGTGTTACGCTTTTAGACAGGATCATAGCGGAAAAAGGATCCCTCCAGAGATCCTTACGAATACTGTATATTACATTTTTTTATTCTATCAGATAGAATAGTTATCTTTGTTGCGTGAATTGGTACTCCCAACAACAACTTTGATTCGGATGTAGATCTCAACGTGATTAGCACATCTGTGCCTATATGGCATCCACACGAACATGTTCTCCATCCGTCTCATGAATTCACGACTTGGAGAAGAAACAACCTTTGTTATGCTGGCAACTACACAACGTTATTTTTGGCTAAGAGAAGAAAAGGAAGAAGAGCAAAAACTAAGAAGATCATTCTTACCCAAAAGGTTACTTCACGTATATAAGGTGACTTCACAAAAGGGTTACTTTGCCAAAAAGGTTACTTCACCTAAATATTATTTTACCAAAATGGTTACTTCAACTAAAGGTTACTTTTTCAAAAAGGTTACTTTACCAATGACTTTTGTACTCATCCAATGAATACAAAAAGTTTTTGTCTCTTGATCTTCCATTTGATTAATGATGTATTAATCTCTATTAATATTCATTAATCTTAATGGGTTGGATTTAGTTTATTGAATTAACCATTAACCCAATAAGTCATTAACCCAATGAACCAATGAGTCTAACCCATTACTCAATGAGTCTAATCTGAATTCATTCGAGTCAAACTCAATGTGTATAATTCGAATTAGACTTAACCCTATAACGTAACTCATTTCCAAATCAACATATTCTTTGTGTGTGACCCAATAGACTCTGATAACGTTGGCAATGTATCTAAAATTAATTTAGATACATAAGCGATGAGTGGTATCTAGCAATGCATCATTTCTACCCTAGTGACGAGAATGTCGAGAACCAACCTAACCTTTCCTTGTTTATTATCTTGTATAACTCAATTCTTCTATCATTGATATCTAGATTTATCAATAAGGCATAGACCGTATCATCCTCTTATCAATCTTTGTGTTTATTGATCTCTAAGTAGACACACTCAATCAAATAATCTCAATATTGCATATTGACTCATTTGAGCATGACCATGCATTCTTGTGTCCTACTAATCAAGGAGTCCACAGATATCGCTTCCGTTATATAGAAGGAATATATTCCATCTATATCACTCACATCCCTCCGTATAACTTATTGCATACCAGTGATTGACTTTATAGTTCATCTTGTTACATGTGACGTTTGTCGATACCAAAGTACACAACTCATTATGTAAGGAACCATAGTGACTTCAAGTCTAAAGACTATTCATACCAATAATCACATGAGAATATTTATAACACTCATATAATGATCCATGAAATATTCTCATGGAGGGTCAATTCAATACATATTCTCTAATATATACTCATGTGTCAATATGATATCTCATATCCATGACTTATGGGATTAAGTCATCAATTGACCTACATGCTAGTTTCAATGCATTAATATTACTCTTGAATATTAATGTTTGACTATAAATAGTCAAGAGTGGTGTCTATATATATTTACAGGCTCCCAATTGTTATGTTGTAGACTAGAACGTACTATCTTAGGACATTATTATGCTTATTCATTTGACACTAAACTGAAAACATATAATAATCAACTTTATCTTTTATTAATAAGTGAAATATGATAAAAAAAAAATTACCTTTTTCAATTATCTCATAATTGGTATTAGGGCTAATATTAATAATCTCCTACTAGCACTAGTGACAATCACTGAAATATCTAATACCCAATGACCTAGTGTGACCATCATGGTTCCTCTGTGCTAAAGCCTTGGTCAAAGGATTCGCAATGTTAGCATCGGTCGGTACTCTGCAAATCCTCATATCTCCTCTATCGATGATCTCAAATGAGATGAAATTATCGTAGTATGTGTTTGGATCGTTGATGAGAGCGAGATTTCTTAACCTGTGCAATAGCCCCATTGTTATCTCAATGGAGGTCTATTGGGTTTGCTATACTAGGAACAACACCAAGATCTATAATGAACTTCCTGATCCAAACAGCCTCTTTAGTTGCAGCTGAAGCGGTAATGTACTCGGCCTCTATTATAGAATTAGCAACTGTGTCTTGTTTTAAACTCTTCCATCTCATAGCACCACTATTTAAGCAAAATACATACTCTAATTGCGATCTGTAATCATCATTATCAGTTTGGAAGCTAGCATCGGTGTAACCCTTTCCAGCAAACTCTTCATCACCTCCAAAGATCAAGAAATAATCTTGAATTCTTCTCAAGTACTTAAAATTATTCTTGACTGCTATCCAGTGACCTTCACCTTGATCTAACTGGTAAATGCTCGTCATGCTTAACTCATACGAGACATCTGGGCGAGTACAAAGCATGACATACATGATAGACCCTATAATAGATGCATAAGAAATTTGATCCATGCGGTCATTTCTTCCTTAGAAAAGGGGCATTGAGTCTTCGAAAGACTCACACCATGTGACATCGATAGAAATTCCTTTTTGAAATTCTACATGGTAAAACGTTTAAGCACCTTGTCAATATTTGTACTCTGACTTAGACCAAGCAATCTTTTAGATCTTTCTCTATAGATCTTGATGCCTAAAATGTAGGCTACTTCACCTAAGTCCTTCATTGAGAAACAATTCCCAAGCCAAGTCTTCACTGACTAAAGAGTAGAGATATCATTTCTAATGAGAAATATGTCATCTACATATAATATGAGAAAGATGACTATGCTCCCACTAACCCTCTTGTAGACACAAGGTTCATCTTCATTCTTGATGAAACCAAATGCTTTGATTGCATCATCAAATCAAAGATTCTAACTTCTAGAAGCTTGCTTTAATCCATAAATGGATCTTTACAACTTACATACCTTTTCATCATTCTTTGGATCTACAAAACCCTCAGGTTGTGTCATTACACATCCTCAAGTAGATTTCTGTTAAAAAATATAATTTTGGCATCCATCTTCTAGATCTCATAATCATAGTAAGCTACAATAACAAGCATGATCCGAATAAACTTGAGCGTCGCAACTGGTGAAAAGTTTTCATCATAGTCTATACCATGAATCTGTTAGTACTCCAAGGTAGTTTTGATGTGATTAACCAAGTCAGGTTAGGTCCTGTTGATTTTCACAGGAAGTCGAGCGAAAGACATAGCTAGCGAGAAGGACGGCACGGGAGAGAGGCGACGGCTCGGTGCGTTCGAGGGATGAGGTGTTGCGAAAGAGTACACGGGCGGATGAGAAACAAGCACGCGATGTTTATGAGGGACGAGAAGCTGGAGCGGAAGATTGCTCGAGGAGACGAGGAAAAGACGTAGCTAGCGAGAAGGACGGCACGGGAGAGAGCCAATGAGCTCGGTGCGTCCGAGGGACAAGGTGTTGCAGAAGAGTACGCCGGCGGATGAGAAGGAAGCACGCGGTGATTCCGAGAGACGAGAAGCTAAGAGCAGAAGATTGCTCGAAGGCAGGAAGTTGGGTTCGAGTGAGCCCTATTCCGAATGACCGAGATCACCCAAGCGAGCGGAGCCGGAGCGGAAGACTCAGACCAAGGCGAGCAGAACCGTAGCAGAAGATTGGGATCGAAAGTCTATAGGATGTTGACTTTCTTGGTCCGGGCTCCTAGACTCACCTGACTCCAAGCGCCTAGAACCCTTTCGAGTGCCTAGACCATGATATTTATCCGAATCATGTTAAACATGATCCGTTGCGATGGGGGATAAAGTTTTATCCCCCTTCAGGCGCCTAGAACCCTTCCAGGCACCCCGACCAGGGCTATGAATACAGCCTTAGTCCCAGAAGCCTAGACACAACACCATAGAGCACTTGTAAATGATTTCTTTTGTCTAGCTTCGTATTTCTAATGCTTCAACTGCTGTAAAGAGGCTTCCCCGTCTGAAGGAGAAATTAGTGCACTTTTCACTTCCTTAGATTAACAACCTCCCCGGTTGTAACCAAGCAATTCATTGTGCATCTTCCTTTTTAATTAGTCTTATATATTTTATGCAAGTGTTAATTTTGTTAAAGTTATAAAATCTTGAGGAAGGTTTTCATTTGTCTTTATAGGGCTATTCACCTCCCTCTAGTCGGCCGCCAAAGGTCCTAACAAGTGGTATTAGAGGCAGGACATCTTAGAAGAACTAACCGCTGACTGAAGCACAAGAAATGGCTAGTGCAAGCATCTACCCACCAGTACTCGAGAGGGAGTTCGCATTTTGGAAACATCGAATGGAGGTATATTTTAAAACTGATTTTGATATTTTACTAACAATTAAGTATGGTTTTTATATGCCCAAAAGCAAAGAAGGAAATGAACTTGAGAAGCATCAATGGACTGAAGAGTAGCGCAACAACTTCATGGTTAATGGTAAGGCTGAGTTTCACCTTCTAAGTGTTCTACCTACTCAGGATCTCCAAAGAATCGGCAAATATCATAGTGTAAAAAACTTTGGGAAAAGTTCTTGAAACTCTACGAAGAACCTAAAGAAGATAAATCTGATCCCTCGATGGGCACCGGTCGTCATCAAGAGAATCCATGATCGAGGAAATTACCGGAACATCTCTTATAGCTGAGTACCTACCTGAAGAAAAAGAAAACTCGTCCGAGATAAGCATCGATGAAGGGGGAGATTCTTCAGAAGAAAGCATCAATGAAGGAGGAGGAACATTGGAAGAAAGCAGCTCTACAGGGGGAGTATCAGATTTTGAGGTCAATAAGGTAATTCAGGTATGATCTCTACCTTTGGATAAAATGTTTGAATTTATAAAACTATTATCGAAAAATTGCTATAAATTAGAGAATGAAAATAAGGAGTTAAAATCAACCTTAGCCATATCTTGTCGATTAAAAGATCTTGACAAGATTAAAACTGAAAATTAAAAATTAAAAATTAAAAATTGAGAATGCAAATTTAAAGGATCAAATAGAAAACTTAAAAAATTCTACATGTTTAAATTTATTTGCTTCAACTTTCAGGAACTATAAAAGATTAAATTGGAAATTTAGATATTATAAAGGAAAAATTAGAAAATTGTCTAGAAAGTATATTCCTCAAAATTTTAAATTAACCCAGTTGGAAGAAATCTTATTGGGTTACAAAAACATGTTTAAGTTGATTGTTTATGGACTTAGGGATTTCAAAAAGAAAAATTAAATGTTGAAATTCTTTAAGAGGCTTTGTTTAGAAGTGGTTGATGATCTAATAACCAAGAAGACCTAGTGCCTCGCCACAGTCTAGAAGTCAATTAGTGAATTAAATATTTAATTAACTTACTGTTAAGCAATTAGTGATTATAAAAATGATTTAAAATGTCTATCAAAATTTTTAGAAATTATTTAAAAGTTAACTTTTTGAGAATTGTTAAATTTTTTTTGGATTTTTTTTACGACAATTTCAACTATATATGAAATTTTTTTCTGCCTTAAATATGTTAATTTTTTTAAAATTATCCCTTAGACCTTTTATCATTGTTAAGTAGAATTTCTCTTGTGGTACCCCATTTTTAATGTTATCAAAAGGAGGAGTAGCAAAGAGTAAGTCTAGGGGGAGGGTAGTATAATTTTTTCTTAATTGTGTACTTAATCTTTGTACTTGCAAAAAATTAACTAAATTTTTGTACTGCTATTTGTTTATGGTTTACCCTAACTTAACTTGAGTTTGATCACATCAAAAAGGGGGGAGATTGTTAGTATCCTAAGGTAGTTTTGATGTGATCAACCAAGTAAAGTTAGGTCTTGTTGATTTTTAACCCCGTGTCTAAGTGTGCAGAAACTTAGGAGCACAGGAAGTCGAGCGATAGACATAGCTAGTGTTACGAACTGCAAGTGCACGGATTCGTCATCAGTAATAAAGATTATCGATCCCACGAGGACTGGTTATAAGCACTAGCGATGACTCACTTAGGATTAGATAAATTACTGATGGTTGTAAGTTATCTAAAGAAAAGGGGTTCGGAAACAGAAGCGAGAACTAGCAAAGAGGAAGTAATAGACTTGGTTTATGAAGAGTCCTAGGAGTTCGGTTTCATTGTGGTGATATTGATGTATCACATCCTATCCTTTACTCATTGTCCCTCAACATGCATTTGTCGAAAGCTGAAGTATCTAATCTTAGATGCCAAATAAAGAAGATCCCTATGAAATCCTATTACAGCTAACCCCTGCCATTAGGGCGCCTCGGTAGATCACAAGAACACTACTCTAATTGGTGTCACTAAGGATAGAGATAAGGAGCTTAGTTTGGTCTCTTACTTCCTTGTAGAGGAGCTGTCTCTCCTTTCAAGGAAGTACCCTAGATATCTATGAACGGGTTACCCCTGTCACTAGGGCCCCTTGGGTGTATGATCTAGGATATTCTCTCTACAAGATAGGCAATTCCTACACAATCAATTAACACGATATAGAGATCGAGTAGTCGAAACAAAGCAAGCGAAATCATCTAATGAAATAGAGGCAAAAGTATGAGTCTACATCAAACCAATCCACAACTACTCTCTCATCCTAAAACAAATAATCTACTCCATAGACGATGGAGAAAAACCTGAAGACATAATGTTAAGCATGCAATTCTCAAACAAGAAGAGAGAAAGAGAAAAGATGTTTATCCAACGACAACGTGCAATCTTCGAATTCAATCCTTTGCTTCTGGAGTTGATGTGGTGATGAAGGATCGCTTGGACGGAGGTCCTGGACGGCGTAAAATGGCACTAAGTCAATTCTCTCCCTGAAGGCTCGCTTCCCGGTTCTCCCCCCCGCCCTTGAGGAAAAGGGTTAAAACCCTTTTATAGGCTAGGGCGCGGCTGCGGCGGCACGACTGTGTAAGGATGGCATGGTCGTGCCCTTTCTTGTCTCTGGCTGCGCTGCACGACCGTGCCAATTGGCACGACCGTGTGAACCTGGGGCTCGGCTCTGGGGACACGGCCGTACAGGATTGCACGGTCGTATACTGCTTGGCTTCGGTCATGGGGTGCACAGTCGTGCAAGTATACACGATCATGTACTGATCTTCCTCTAGGTTGGTCGCACGGCCGTGCACTTTCCTTCTCCTGTTTGGCCACACGGTCGTGCGAGGTTGCACGGTCGTGTTCTCTAGCTTGTTTCGGTACGTCGGCAATCGCTGTTTTTGCTCTGAAAGTTATCTCTGTCAACATAAAATCAAACAAAGAGCAGATATCCAAACAAAAGAGTATATATGATGAGTACATGATAAAAGAGGTCATCATACAGAGAATATGTACGTATAAAGCAAGTGAATGTGCATTAAAAACATGCATAAACTATCATAATATTTACGCACATCAGCTAGCGAGAAGGACGGCACGGGAAAGAGACGATGGCTCGGTGCGTTCGAGGGACGAGGTGCTGCGAAAGAATATGTGGGCGGAAAAGAAGCAGGCACGCGATGTTTCTGAGGGACGAGAAGCTGGAGCGGAAGATTGCTAGAGGAGATGAGCAAAAGACGCAGCTAGCGAGAAGGATGGCACGGGAGAGAGCCGATGAGCTCGGTGCGTCTGAGGGACGAGGTGTTGCAGAAGAGTACGCAGACGGATGAAAAGGAAGCACGTGGTGATTCCGAGGGATGAGAAGCCAGGAGCGGAAGATTGCTCGAAGGCCAGAAGTTGGGTTTGAGTGAGCCCTATTTCAGATGGCCGAGATCACCTAAGCGAGCGGAGCCAGAGCAGAAGACCCGGACCAAGGCGAGCGGAACCGGAGCAGAAGATTGGGACCAAAAGTCAACAGGATGTTGACTTTCTTGGTCCGAGAGCCCGGACCATGATGTTTATCCGGAACACATCAAACGCGATCCATTACGATGGGGATAAAGTTTAATCCCCCTCCAGGCGTCTAGAACCCTTTCAAGCACCCCGACCAGGGCTATAAATACACCATGGTCCCAAAAGCCTAGACACAACACCAGAGAACACTTGTAAATGATTTCTTTTATCTAACTTCATATTTCTAGTACTTCAACTACTATAAAGAGGCTTCTCTGCCTGAAGGAGAAATTAGTGCACTTTCCACTTCCTTAGATTAGCAACCTCCCCGGTTGTAACCAAGCAATTCGTTGTGCCTCTTCCTTTTTAATTAGTCTTATATATTTTATCCAAGTGTTAATTTTGTTAAAGTTATAAAAGCTTGAGGAAAATTTTTCGTTTGTCTTTACAGGGCTATTCACTTCCCTCTAGCCGGTCACCAAGGGTCCTGATAGAATTTGCTTGATTCCTTTAGTCACTAATCTATCTTTATAGGTATGCAAAAGACCATCCATGTCAGTCTTCAGTTTGAAGACCCACTTACATCCAATGAGTTTAATCCCTTCAGATGGATCAACTAAAGTCCATACTTGGTTAGTGTACATGTATTCTATTTCGGATCTCATGGGCTCTAGCCATTATTCAAAATCTGGGTCATGTATCGCTTCCTGATAAGATGTAGGCTTGTTGAGACCAACAAGAACTACATCACCGTAGTCAGACAAGAGAAAAAAATATCTCTCAAGTTAACGACGGGTCCTATCAGATCTGTGTAGAGCTTATGCTACTTGAATAGGTTGTTACTCCACAACTTCTTGCGGTGTTAACAAATCATGATCCACAACATCTTGTGGTACATGTTCAATTTTCATCAAGGCGTTGGTGCTAGTTTATGCATCTTGAATTTCTTCAAGATCGACTTTACTCCCATAAGTTTTTCTAGAAAGACACCAGTTCTGGCAACAAGCACTTTGCCTTGTGTGGGATTATAGAAGTAATATTCCTTTGTTTCCTTGGAATATCCTACAAAATAGCACTTGTTTGATTTGGGTCTTGTTTATCTAAGACTTATCGTCGAACATAAGCCTCACATCCTTAAATTTTCATGAAATACATATTGGGACTTTTCTCAGTCCATATCGTATATGGTGTCTTTATTGGGGGTCAATTTGTAGCTTGAGGGGGGTAAATAACTCGTCGCATTCATTGACTTGCTTCATGATGATGATGTGCAGCGAAAAACACTCAAGCAACGCTAACACTAGGATTTACTTGGTATCCACCTCAAGAAGAGGTGATTAATCCAAGGATCCGACCCTCACTCACTCATCCAATATGAAAACACTCCTTTACGGTGACTACCGAAGGCGAAGAAGTCTTGTAAAAACTCACAATACAACAAGAAGAAAAGGGAAACAAATACAAGTAAAATCTTACAAGATTTACAACATACAACTGAAACCTTAGCTTATTCTTCTTATCTGGAATCCCTCTTGACCTTAGAAGGGCAGCAATAGTTTGCTCCAAGAAGCTTCAAGAACCTTGCGTGAACCTATGAGAATGATCGTAAGAAGTGGAGAGGAAAAGAAATGGAATCACTGCGAGGAAGACGGCTTTAAACCCGACGCTTCCTTCATAATGGTCACAACCCAATCGATTGACCAATCGATTGGGGAGGCTTGAATCGATCGATTGATCAATTTAGAGTGCCTCTGTGCTCTCTAGAATAAGACATGAATCGATCGACCGATCGATTCAATGCTTATCACGACTCACGCCATTTACAACACCCCAATCGATCGATCGATCGATTACCGGTGCCCAATCGATCGGCTGATCGATTGGGGAAGCTTCTGTGGTCACGATTTCGCCTCCCAATCGATCACTCGATTGATTGGGCCAGCCTTCACTCATGGCACATCTTCAATTAATCGGTTGATCGATGTAAAGCCCGAAAAATTCCCGAATTTATTTTAGAATTATTCTACGATTTTCTGGAATTTCTAGATATTTTTCCGGAATTTTCCGAGTATCGGAAGTAGCAAAAATAATTAGAACCGTAAAATAGCTTAGGCGGGAATCGAACCCGAGACCTATGGTTTACGGATAAGTTTAGTAACCGGTGAACCCAGCAGGGCCGTGCTGAAAGATAGGAGAACCAAATATATTTATATTAGAGTTGGGTTCATTAAACCACTTAATATAAATAATAAACTTAAGTTGGGGTTTGGGTTATTTTGGTTCGGCACATCCTTCTCCACCGAAACCCAACGCCACCGCCGCCTCTCTTTTCTTCTCCTCTTCCTCACGCACGACACACCAAGCCAAGGGTCAAGGGATCACCTTCCGGCGATGACTCCAACACGAAAAAGGTTCATCTCCGCGAGAGGAACGCGAAGACGTGAACGGATCGTCGAGAGGATCAGTTTTCCGGAAGACCTAGCGGATAGAATTGTAAGAAAACCTTGCGATTGAGGTAAGAAACCCCTCACCTGCAGTATAATTGCTCTCGCTTGTTAGTTTTGGCGTTAGTTCAGTAATTTTACAGTTTTCAGTTTTAGGGTGTGCTTTTAGTGCACACCAAGCATTCGGTAGAATGCCCAGTTCAGAAGGATGCACCAATAGGTGTCCTAACAGCATGTAAAATATATTAGAAACATTTTTATTCAGTTATTTATCAGTTATCACAGCTATATGGATCAGATATCCATTGGGTAGGCTCCCACAGTAGCCTCTAGGTTCAGATAACCTAGCTCTAGGTTCAGATAACCTAGAACAGCAAAGTAAAATAAAACAGTATTCAGTATTTTACTTTCATTCAGTTGGCACTGTACTTGGATCAGATATCCATGGGCTGGACTCCCACAGTCGTCCCTAGGTTCAGATAACCTAGTAACCCTGCTAGATTCGGAACTTGCAATCCCGGGTCTCGTAGGGATGCGCGCACAGTAAGTGCAGTTGCCAGGGCCCAACAGCATGTTTAGTATTTTCATCTATTATATGTATAGTTTTCAAATTTGAAACCAGTGATGAGAACACTAATTTAGCTTTCAGTTCAGTTCAAGTCCAGTTTACTTGATTTGAGTTCGTGTACAGATTTAGATATATGCTTGACTAGTTCAGTTTCATGCTCAGTTTATAAGTATGCCATGATCAGTTTAGAGCATGCTCAGTTTATATGTTATGCCATGCTTTGTGTGATACCATGCCATGCCATGCTTGCATATTCCGTATATTTTGCAAACAGCATGATTTAAAATCATATTTGCATCGTATGCATGTTTTTGTGAGTTAGATGGTTTCTTACTAAGCTTATTGGCTTACAGATACTACTTTTCTTATACTGCAGATACCGGTAAAAGAAAAGTGGATTAGCGGAGGCTGGAGGGCGATGCTACGATGATGTGTGTGTGCAAGGGGTCTGGAATAAAGATCCTTGGGATCTATACACTTTTATTTCAGTTTTAGCACTTAACATGTCTAGTTTCATACTATGTTTTGTTTAGCTTATCACGTTTAGAACATTAGTACTTATATGCTAGAATGTATCTCCATTGTTTTAGAACTGTTGTGTGATGATTTGGCACGCTAAAGTGCTGAAATCAGAACTCTCGAGTGAAATCAGACACTGATCGATCCCCAGACCGATCAGGGTCTGAGCTGTTCCACTGGATCGGTCAGCCGACCGATCCAGCGAGATACAGTATGCTACTGTATCCTCCTGGACCGATCCAGCTCGATACAGTAGTCTCGGAGGAGATTTCCAGGTGCCTGGATCGGTCAGACGACCGATCCAGCATCGAACAGAGGGCATCCCAGCGTCTCCAGGTGCCTGGATCGGTCCGCAGACTGATCCAGACACACCTGGATCGGTCCATCCGACCGATCCAGCCTCTGCTGAATCGGTCCGCAGACCGATCCAGCAGGGCATAGAATCGTAGTAAGCTTGATCGATCCGTGGATCGATCAGCAGCTAGCTGGGAAGTTAGTTTGAGTTCCTAGCTCAGATGGGAGGTCAAGAATCCTCCTTAGCACATGCACACCAACCAGAAAGGGTCTTGAATCCTTCCTTATAACCGCATGGGTGCATCAGTTGTCAGATTAACAGAGTCAGTTAGTGAAATTTTATTTTACCCAGTTTTTCGCACAGTACGGCACAGTAGTTTCAGTAGTTAATGTAGCGATCCGGCTCACAGCCTAGTACCCAGAAGTCGGGTCGTTACAGAGTGGTATCAGAGCAGTGTTCCATACTTCCTACACACACATCAGCATTGTGCCTACAGCTTCCAAGTAAGAACATCTCTCACTCAGTTTTGTTTTCAGTTTTCATATCAGTTATATGTGCTTCATGTTTTGCTATCATGTTGGTAGTTAATTAATTCATGTTTACAGTAATAGTATTTAACATGTTGCCTGTAGTTAACTATAACATGATAGACTAGTTATATTTATGTGTTCTCTGCTATTTAGAAAATGGTACGAGGACGTCCAGCTAAGAAAGCAGCAGCGGCTGAGCCCCAGCATGAGGCAGGCAGTTCAGTGCCTCCCCCAGACCTTACAGCACTAGTGGCTCAGCTACAGCAGCAGTTAGCTGAACAGCAGCAGGAGATAGCTTCCTTAAAGGTTAACCAACAGACGACTCCCCCAGTCACTCCAGTACCGAACCTCACTACTCCAGTAATCACAGAGGTTGTACCAACTCAGCCTGCAGTACCAGTCCCAGTAGCCCCAGCAGCAGGGGCTAGGAGAGAAGCTTACCTTATCCAGTGGCAGAGAATTAAGCCCGAGAACTTCTCAGGCACCAGCGAACCATGGAATGCTCAGGCATGGTTTAAAACACTGGAAAGCATGATGGAACTTCTAGACTGGCCAGAGTACGAAAAGGTGAAGTGTGCCTCCTTCTGTTTAACAGAAGACGCACGCATGTGGTGGGAGCGGATTAAATCGAAGTGGCCAGTAAACCAGATGACATGGGCCAACTTCGAGAAAGAATTCTTCCAGGAATTCTTTCACATGCAAGTCACGAACCGACACTATGACGAGTTTACAGAATTTCATCAAGGCAACCTATCAGTTCAGGAGGCCGTGAAGAAATTCAACAGGTTGGCCCGTCTGTGTCCAGAATTAGTCAGCTCAGAGAAGGAACGAGTACGCTTGATGCTGAAGATGCTCAGACCAGAGATCGCAATGAATGTGGCTGGTGGCGTTCATAGGCCACAAACCACAGAGGAGCTAGTGAGTAGTGCTCTGATCACCAAGCACTATCGGACAATATCACCCCAGGTGTTTCCACAGAGCCCAAGGACAAGCTAGCTCAGTACTCAAACAGCAGGACATAGCTCCAATCGGAAGGGGAAACGCAAGGCAAGCAATGACCCAAAAGGAGGACCAGCGGGAAACATTCCAGACATCCCAAGTGTGCTACTTGTGGGAAACATCATCCAGAGTTTGCCGCAAGGGTACGCGAGGTTGTTTTGAATGTGGATGAAGGGCACATGGCTAGCAGGTTCGAACAAGAACCTTCCTCCTCACCGATACAAGATGGAGCTCGGCGCCAAGACTACATCGGATGTATCGTCTTAGATGGTCCATGATCAGGCAGATTAGAAGCCCCACGGCTACCACGAATGCCGGATTTTCTCACCGACGAGAGGACGTAGCAAATGCCTCGGCGGTTGTCACAGTCGATCAAGATTTTACAAAGATAATGCAACCTGTCTTATTCGACATCGGGCAACCCACTCTTATGTATCCAGGGCATTTGCCGAGAAATTAGCAACACCTCCAGAGGTACTCAATAGTCAGTTTCTGACAACGCTACCCTCAGGAGACATTATGGCATCTACGCACTGGCTCAGAGCAGTGCCAGTCATTATAGCAGACAGAGAACTTTTTAGTGATCTGATAGTGCTAGAAATGACTGACTACGATGTCATCTTTGGAATGGATTTCCTGATCAGATACGGCGCTTCTATAGAGTGTCGTAAACAGAAGGTCATATTCCAACCTGAAGCAGGAGTACAGTTTGAGTACATGGGAAAACCAAAGAGAAAAGCCAGGAAGTTTCTCTCAGCATTGAAGGCACAGCAGCTAATGGATTCAGGATGCATGGGATTTTTGGCAAATGTAGTCAACACCAGCCAGGACAAGAACCAACAGCTATCAGAGGTTCGAGTCGTTTGTGACTACCCAACAGTCTTCTCTGAAGAGCTACCAGGCTTGGCACCAGACAGGGAGATTGAATTTGAGATAGAGCTCATTCCCGGCACAAATCCAATTTCCAAGGCACCGTACCGCATGGCTCCAGCAGAACTGAAGGAACTTCAGGAGCAATTACAGGAGCTTCTTGACAAGGGTTTCATACGCCCTAGTCACTCACCATGGGGGGCACCTGTGTTGTTCATGAAGAAGAAGGATGGAAGCATGCGCCTATGCATAGACTACCGTGCCTTGAACCAGGTCACAATTAAAAACAGGTACCCTCTCCCCAGGATAGATGACCTGTTTGATCAGCTAAAGGGAGCCACAGTGTTCTCTAAAATTGACCTTAGATCAGGATATCACCAGGTTAGAGTCAAGGAAGGTGATATACCTAAAACAGCTTTCAGGACCAGATACGGACACTATGAGTTTGTAGTCATGCCTTTCGGCGTGACAAATGCTCCAGCTACTTTCATAGACCTCATGAACAGAGTATTCAGAGAATACTTAGACAAGTTTGTCATCGTGTTCATCGATGACATTCTTATCTATTCAGGCACTCCGGAGGACCATGCAGAGCATCTGAAGACAGTTTTGCAGATCCTTCAGCAGAACCAGCTGTACGCCAAATTCACGAAATGTGAATTCTGGCTAGACCAGGTGGCCTTTCTCGGTCACATTATCTCCAAAGATGGTGTTATGGTAGATCCCAGCAAAATAGAAGCAGTAAGTAACTGGAAGAGACCTAGGAACGCTAGAGAAATCAGAAGTTTTCTGGGATTAGCAGGCTACTACAGGAAATTTGTAGAGGACTTCTCCAGGATAGCCTCCCCACTGACAGCTCTCACCAGGAAGAACAAGAAATTTCAGTGGACGGAGAACAGATTCAATGAACTAAAATGGAGATTGACCATTGCTCCTATTTTAGCTATACCAGAAAACACAGACAGCTTCGACATCTATAAATTAGGAGCAGTACTGATGCAGCAGGGCAAGGTGATCGCCTATGCCTCCGGACAACTCAAGGATTATGAGAGGAACTATCCTACTCACGACCTTGAGCTTGCAGAAGTGTTCGCTCTCAAGATTTGGAGACACTATTTGTATAGAGCTCAGAGTGTATATGGATCATCAAAGTCTGAAGTATTTCTTTACTCGAAGGATCTGAATATGCGACAGCAGATGGTTAGAACTGGTCAAGGATTATGACATAGATATCCTCTACCATCCAGGAAAGCTAATAAGGTAGCAAGCGCACTCAGCAGGAAGTCCGGTCTACCTTATTATCTTTTATGTCACCACCCCTAAGGAAGGAGATTACGACTTTTAGTCTCGAGCTTATAGTCAGCTTTCCACTATGTCTTTAGCATCTACCTTGTTTGATGATATCCAGACAACAGATCAATCAATCCGAAAATCAAGCAAGGGTTAGCGTAATCGTAAAGTGAGAGTTGAGTGTCCGCCAGGGTAGTGTCTTGTGGTGACGATTTTGTGTTCCGATCGGGAGGAACTACAACAGATTCTAGACGAGGCTCACAGAACTCCCTATGCGATGCATCTGGTTCCACCAAAATGTATCGGGATCTAAAGAAACGATTTTGGTGGCACAGGATGAAGCGAGATATCGCCAGACACGTCAGCATCTGTCTAACCTGTCAAAGGGTTAAGGGAACATCGGCGACCAGGGAGTTCATTCAGATTCCGGAATGGAAGTGGGAGGATATCTCTATGGATTTCATAGTGGGATTACCCGAACCACGAATGGTTTTGATGCTATCCGGTAATAGTCGACGGGTTGACTAAATCAGCCCACTTCTTAGCTATCGAATATCCTATTCCATGGAGCGATTAGCTCGGTTGTATCTCAAGGAGATTGTCAGGTGCATGGAGTCCCACGAACCATAATATCGAGGACGAGATTTACATCACACTCGGAAGTGTGTACGATCCTATGGGCACCCGCTAAAATTGATGACCTTCCATCCTCGCATGATGGTCGACAGAGCGAGTAAATCGTGCTCAAGATATGCTCCGAGCTTGTGCCCTAGATTTCAAGGAAGTTGGTGCAAATATCCGAGTCTAGCGAATTTGCATACAACAACAGCTATCGTGCCACTATCGGCATGGCACCTTATGAGGCACTCTATGGGCGGAGGTGCAGATCACCAATCTGCTGGTATGAGAGTGGTGAATGAAGGAACTAGAGCTTCAGACGATCTAGTAGCAGCATACAGCAGATTCGCCAGAGGATAGAGACAAGACAGAGCCGTCAGAAGAGCTATGCCGATACACGACGCAGACCCCTAGAGTTTTCGGTTGGGGATACAGTTTTCCTCAGAGTAGCTCCTATGAAGAGAGTCATGCGTTTTGGGAAGAAGGGCAAGCTAGCTCCCAGATATGTGGGACCATACCTTATCACGAAGAGAGTGGGCAAGGTAGCATATGAGCTAGAGCTACCTCAGGAGATGTCCGCTGTCCACAACGTATTTCATGTCTCCATGCTGAAGAAGCATATTCCAGACGCCACCCAGGTGATTGAGCCCCAGTTGGTACAGGTCCGTGATGATCTCAGCTATGACAGTCGGCCTATTCAGATAATAGACCGAGCAGTAAAGAAATTACGGAACAAGGAAGTACCATTAGTCAAAGTCAGTTGGCAAAATCACACAGCAGCAGAGGCGACTTGGGAGACAGAGGCCAGCATGAGACAGAAGTACCCAGAATTGTTTTAAGTTCGGGGACGAACTTTTTATAAGGTATGGGGGATTGTAAAGCCCGAAAAATTCCCGAATTTATTTTAGAATTATTCTACGATTTTCTGGAATTTCTAGATATTTTTCCAGAATTTTCCGAGTATCGGAAGTAGCAAAAATAATTAGAACCGTAAAATAGCTTAGGCGGGAATCGAACCCGAGACCTATGGTTTACGGATAAGTTTAGTAACCGGTGAACCCAGCAGGGCCGTGCTGAAAGATAGGAGAACCAAATATATTTATATTAGAGTTGGGTTCATTAAACCACTTAATATAAATAATAAACTTAAGTTGGGGTTTGGGTTATTTTGGTTCGGCACATCCTTCTCCACCAAAACCCAACGCCACTGCCGCCTCTCTTTTCTTCTCCTCTTCCTCACGCACGACACACCAAGCCAAGGGTCAAGGGATCACCTTCCGGCGACGACTCCAACACGAAAAAGGTTCATCTCTGCGAGAGGAACGCGAAGACGTGAACGGATCGTCGAGAGGATCAGTTTTCCGGAAGACCTAGCGGAAAGAATTGTAAGAAAACCTTGCGATTGAGGTAAGAAACCCCTCACCTGCAGTATAATTGCTCTCGCTTGTTAGTTTTGGCGTTAGTTCAGTAATTTTACAGTTTTCAGTTTTAGGGTGTGCTTTTAGTGCACACCAAGCATTCGGTAGAATGCCCAGTTCAGAAGGATGCACCAATAGGTGTCCTAACAGCATGTAAAATATATTAGAAACATTTTTATTCAGTTATTTATCAGTTATCACAGCTATATGGATCAGATATCCATTGGGTAGGCTCCCACAGTAGCCTCTAGGTTCAGATAACCTAGCTCTAGGTTCAGATAACCTAGAACAGCAAAGTAAAATAAAATAGTATTCAGTATTTTACTTTCATTCAGTTGGCACTGTACTTGGATCAGATATCCATGGGTTGGACTCCCACAGTCGTCCCTAGGTTCAGATAACCTAGTAATCCTGCTGGATTCGGAACTTGCAATCCCGGGTCTCGTAGGGATGCGCGCACAGTAAGTGCAGTTGCCAGGGCCCAACAGCATGTTTAGTATTTTCATCTATTATATGTATAGTTTTCAAATTTGAAACCAGTGATGAGAACACTAATTTAGCTTTCAGTTCAGTTCAAGTCCAATTTACTTGATTTGAGTTCGTGTACAGATTTAGATATATGCTTGACTAGTTCAGTTTCATGCTCAGTTTATAAGTATGCCATGATCAGTTTAGAGCATGCTCAGTTTATATGTTATGCCATGCTTTGTGTGATACCATGCCATGCCATGCTTGCATATTCCGTATATTTTGCAAACAGCATGATTTAAAATCATATTTGCATCGTATGCATGTTTTTGTGAGTTAGATGGTTTCTTACTAAGCTTATTGGCTTACAGATACTACTTTTCTTATACTGCAGATACCGGTAAAAGAAAAGTGGATTAGCAGAGGCTGGAGGGCGATGCTACGATGATGTGTGTGTGCAAGGGGTCTGGAATAAAGATCCTTGGGATCTATACACTTTTATTTCAGTTTTAGCACTTAACATGTCTAGTTTCATACTATGTTTTGTTTAGCTTATCACGTTTAGAACATTAGTACTTATATGCTAGAATGTATCTCCATTGTTTTAGAACTGTTGTGTGATGATTTGGCACGCCAAAGTGTTGAAATCAGAACTCTCGAGTGAAATCAGACACTGATCGGTCCCCAGACCGATCAGGGTCTGAGCTGTTCCACTGGATCGGTCAGCCGACCGATCCAGCGAGATACAGTAGTCTCGGAGGAGATTTCAGGTGCCTGGATCGGTCAGACGACCGATCCAGCATCGAACAGAGGGCATCCTAGCGTCTCCAGGTGCCTGGATCGGTCCGCAGACCGATCCAGACACACCTGGATCGGTCCATCCGACCGATCCAGCCTCTGCTGAATCGGTCCGCAGACCGATCCAGCAGGGCATAGAATCGTAGTAAGCTTGATCGATCCGTGGATCGATCAGCAGCTAGCTGGGAAGTTAGTTTGAGTTCCTAGCTCAGATGGGAGGTCAAGAATCCTCCTTAGCACATGTACACCAACCGGAAAGGGTCTTGAATCCTTCCTTATAACCGCATGGGTGCATCAGTTGTCAGATTAACAGAGTCAGTTAGTGAAATTTTATTTTACCCAGTTTTCCGCACAGTACGGCACAGTAGTTTCAGTAGTTAATGTAGCGATCCGGCTCACAGCCTAGTACCCAGAAGTCGGGTCGTTACAATCGATTGAACCACAGTTCAATCGATCGATTGATCGATTGACTTGCTTAAACCAAGTCTAAGGTCCCCAAATCCAACATCGAGTCAACCGTGACCTATTGGAACTCCTCATGCCTAGCATTCGGTCAATGTTGACCTGCCGGGACTTCTTCATCAAGTGTCTGATCAACCCTTTGACCCACTTGGACTTTTCTCCTCGTGCTAAGTGTCTGGTCAACCATGACCCACCTGGACTTACCGTCTCGTGCCAAGTGTCTGGTCCTCCATGACCCACTTAGACTTCCACCAGATGTTCGATCAATCTTGACCCATCTGGATTTTCTTGTACCAAGTATGTTGGTTGCTACTCGGAAAACCTAGAGGTTCCACTGTACAAAAATTTTGTACAAAGGTCTGAACCTTTTCCTAGCTACCATGTGTTCTTTTAAATTAAATTTTGGATCGCCTGCGGAACTTAACACGTTTGATCCAAAACTTAATCTATTTGTTCTTTTAGGTTTTGACTTGGATCTCCTACGGAACTTAACACGTTCGACCCAAGTCACCTTAAGTTATTAATTCCATTAAATATTAATTTCCATAATTGGTTCCCAGTACTGACGTGGCGAGGCACATGACCTTCTTGGATATGGGAGCAACCTCCACCGACTAGACAAAACCTTTTATGGAAAGCTAATATTTAATTTCCTAAAATAACTTTAGGTTAACCGAAAAGAACAATCAAATCACAAGGAAAAATAAAACAAAAGAACACAACTTCGAAAAACATATTCGAAACACTAGAATCGTAAGCCTCTTGTATTTGGTATTATTTCCATAAATAACTAGTATGATGCGGAAAAGGAAAAACTACTAGTTATACCTTCTAGAAAGACCTCTTGATCTTCTATCGTATTCCTCTTCTAACCTCGGACGTTGTGTGGGCAACGATCTTCCGAGATGAGAAACCACCAACCACCTTCTTCTCCTCCTAGCTAGGTTCGGCCACAAAGAAAGAAGCTTCACCAAGGAAGAAAATCAAAACACTAACCAAGCTCCAAGAGATGCTCGCTTCCTCTCCTTCTTCTTCTTCTTCTCCAATTAGTATCCGGCCACCACAAGAGCTCCAAGGAAAGAGAGGGGTTCGGCCACCACAAGAGGAAGAGAGGGAAAGGATGGCCGGCCACACCAAGGAACAAAAGAGGGAGAGAAAATAATAAAGGTTGTATCTCATGAAGGCACCCCTACCCCTTCTTTTATATTCCTTGGCCTAGGCAAATTAGGAAATTTAATTACAATAAAATTTCCTTAATTTCCTTGACATGATTTAATTGAGAAAAATAAAATAAAATTTCCCCATTTAAACTCTAATGGCCGGCCACATCAAGAGGAAATAAATTAGACAAGTTTTAATCAACAAATTAAAACTTCCTAATTTATTTCCAGAAATTTTAAAAAATATAATTTCTCTTCAAAAATCTCTTCATGGTTGATAAAAGGAAATTTCTATAATTTTAATTTTATCAACATGTGGATAATTTTTAAGAGAAAATAAAATATCTCACCAATCTACAAATAAGGAAAGAGATCTAATCTCTTTCTTTAATCTTTTGTAGATCTTTTATAAGCGAGATATTTTAATTTTAATTCTCTTTAATAAATTATTTCTTCCACATAATAAAAATTAAAATTAAAATTCCTTTTTAATTTAATTTGGCCGGCCCCACTAGCTTGGGTTCAAGCTAGGGCCGGCCACCCAATTTATACCTAGGCCGGCCTAGCTTGGTTCCCAAGCTAGCTTGGTCGGCCCCCTATTGGTGGGTATAGAAGGTGGGTATAGGTGGGTATAGTACTCTATAAATAAGAGGCTACGATAGGGACCGAGAGGAGGAATTGGTTTTGGTCTCCCGATAAAATTAAGCATCCCGTGTTCGCCCCGAACACACAACTTAATTTTATCAATAATAATTCATTCCACTAGAGAACTATTATTGAACTACCGCACCAATCCCAAATTACATTTTTGGGCTCCTTCTTATTATGAGTGTGTTAGTCTCCCTGTGTTTAAGATATCGAATGTCCACTAATTAAGTGAGTTACTGACAACTCATTTAATTAATATCTTAGTCCAAGAGTAATACCACTCAACCTTATCATCATGTCGGACTAAGTCCACCTGCAAGGTTTAACATGACGATCCTTATGAACTCCTCTTGAGGACATTATCAACCTAGTATCTCTAGGACACAGTTTCCTTCTATAATCAACAACACACACTATAAGTGATACCATTTCCCAACTTATCGGGCTTATTGATTCATCGAACTAAATCTCACCCATTGATAAATTAAAGAAATAAATATCAAATATATGTGCTTGTTATTATATTAGGATTAAGAGCACACACTTCCATAATAACCAAGGTCTTTGTTCCTTTATAAAGTCAGTATAAAAGAAACGACCTCAAATGGTCCTACTCAATACACTCTGAGTGTACTAGTGTAATTATATAGTCAAGATAAACTAATACCTAATTACACTACGACCTTCTAATGGTTTGTTCCTTTCCATTTTGGTCGTGAGCTACTGTTTATAATTTATAAGGTACTGATAACATCATCTTCTGCATGTGACACCACATACTATGTTATCTACAATATAAATTAAATGAACAACTACAAACAAATGTAGACAATTTGACCAAATGTGATTCTTTATTCATAATAAATATTTATACCAAAAGCTAGGCTTTTAGTATACACTCTAACAATCTCCCACTTATACTAAAAGACTAAGCTGCCATATCTGCTGCCATACATCTGATTCTCATGCCTTTCAAAAAGTTCTTGCCTTAAGGACCTTAGGTTATCATCTAATGCAATCTAGGCGGCAACAACTTCTCCTCGTTATACAATTTCTCGTATTGGGTAGTACTTGCGCTCTATTGTGTTTACTTGCCTTATAGACTCATGGTTTCTTCGAGTTTGTTACTGCACCATTATTATTACAATAAATTGTAATAATCTTTGGACAAACTAGAAATCATATCTAAGTCTATCTTGAGGTAATTAAGTCATTCAGGTTTTATGGCTACCTCAGAGGCTTGCCATATACTCAGCTTCTATGGTGGAGTCCAGAAAAACACCTATGCTTATCACTCTTCCATAGTTATGACTTTTCCTCCTAAAGTAAACACAAAACCCCGAGGTCGACTTATTATTGTCCCTATCCAATTGGAAGTCTAAATCCGTGTAACCCACAGGGACCAAATTAACTGCCTTGTAAGCTAGCATATAATCTCTAGCGCCTCTAAGGTACTTTAATATATGCTTTACTGCAGTCCAATGTCCTTATCTAGAGTTACTTTGATATCTGCTAACTATGCCCTTGGCAAAAATAGATTTCTGATCTCGTGCATATCATACATTAGGTTATCTAACTGCCAAAGCATAAAGAACTGCCTACATGTCCTCAATCTCCTTTGATGTCATCAGAGACATCTCTTTAGATAAAGACACTCCATGCTTAAAAGGTAAGAAACCTTTCTAGGAGTTTTGCATGCTTAAAACGAGCAAGGATTTTCCGATGTATCAAGCTTGGGATAAGTAAAATATATTTTTTCTTTCGATCCCTTATTACTTTGATCTCAAAAATATATACATTCTCCCAAGTCCTTTATATCGAATTATTTGGACAACCATACCCTTACTTCTGACAACATTTTGATATTGTTTCCAACTACCAAAAATGTTATCTACGTATAGTACAAGAAATACCACCATGTTTCCATCACACCTTTTGTATACACAAGACTTATCCGTTTACTCAATAAATCCATAGGTCTGGATTACTTTGATAAACCGGATGTTCCAAGACCTTGAAGCTTTGCCTCAGTCCATAGACTGATTGAGCTTGCACACAAGATGCTCTTAGCCCTTTGCAATGAACCCTTCTGGTTGCTTTATATGGATGCTTTCATCAAGACTTCCATTAAGGAATGCTGTCTTGACATCCACTTGCCAAATAGATAAAAGAATCCGGATAGACTTAAGCATGGCTACCAGTGAAAAAGTTTCCTTTTTCATCAAGCCTTGCTTTGAAAGTTACTACCTTCCTTTCTATCCCTCTTTTCCTATTATAGACCTTTTTACACCCAAAGGCTTTTACACCATTTGGTGGTTCTACAAGCTTCCAGATTTTATTAGAATACATATATTCTAATTCTGATATTCATTACTCTTTGCCAAGATGTTGCATCTTTATCTTGGAGTGTTTCGTCATATGTCCGGAGATCAGGTTCATGTCCTCCAGGGATCGAGTCCAAAAACTCTCCCAAAACATGAATCTTTTTAGGTTGCCTAACAACCCTCCCACTACGACAAGACACTTTCTGCAATTGTGTATCATTTGTGATACGTGTTGCAGTTTCCTTGTGGTATCTCATCTTGTACAGTTGGTACTAGATTAGACATGCCTTTTATTATTTCCTTAAGAACAAATTTTCTTATGGGCACATGGTTTATTACATAGTCCTTTTCTAAAAATCGGTCATTGATACTAACAATGATCTTCTGATTTTTAAGACTATAAACCTACTTTCATTCTACTAGGATAGCCCATAAACAAGTGAATTCCTGTTCAACTTATCATTGTCTCTCTTCTGCATATGTGCTGGACTTCTCGAATCCGAATATGCTTCGAAATAGGCTTACGCCTATTCAGCAATTCTATATGAGTAGAGAGTTCTGACTTTAGAAGGTACTATATTCACTCATGTTTCCATAGTATAACCTTAAAATGATTTTGATAATATTCTTAATAACTCATCAATCTACTTATTTCCATAAGAGTCCTATACCTTCCTTTTTCTGCACCATTCTGTTGGGGTGTACCAGGTGCAGTTAGTTTAGATTGAATCCCTACTTCTGATAAATGACTCCTAAATTCTCCCAAGAGGTACTTGCCACTACGATCTTACCGTAGTGTCTTGATACTTTTACTTTGTCGTTTCTCCACATCAGCCTCGTACTCTTTGAACTAATCAAAGCACTTAGACTTGCGGCACATCAAGTAAATATATCCGTAACTCAAATAGTTGTCTATAAAATAGATGAAATATTTGAAACAACCTCTTGCCTGGATGCTCATAGGATCACACAAATCAGAATGAACCAATTCCAATATATCTTTGACTCCATACCCCTTAGACTTAAAAGCTTCTTGGTTATTTTTCCTTCCAAGTAAGACTCGTAGGTTGGAAAGATTTCCACTGCTAATGAACCCAAAAGTTCATCAACTACCAATGAATCCTACTTAAGTTAATATAACCTAGCTTTAAATGCCAAAGATATAATTGGTTCATTTCCGAAGGTTGCTTTCTCTTAAAGTTAGAAGATGTGTTACTAATTTCTATTTATTGCATCGTGGGAGTTATTGGATTATAAATTTTCAACCAACATACCAGAATAGATAACTTCCCTATTTTTCTTGATAACAACTTTGTTATCAAAATAGACACAATATCTATTCTATAATAGTTTAGAAACTGAAATCAGGTTCTTTCTAAACTTAGTATATAAAGACAATTTCTAATAATCCATATTTTATTCCTATTAGAGAATAAACCTCTCCCACTGCAACAGCTGCTATTTTTGCAGTAATGCCCATGTGGACGGTGTTTTTATTTTCATTTAGTTGTCGGGTTTCCTAGAACCCTGCAATGAATTGCATACATGATTAATGGCATCTGTATCTACACTCAAGGTTCTGGTAGATAACACCACTAGACATGTTTCAACTAATGAATTAAATATACCTAAATAGTTCTTAGTTCTAAGAGGACAGTCTACCTTAATGTCCAAATTCTATTTCCAATCAATTATTATTGGGACCACTAAGTCTATCCTAAAGTATATCAGCTAGGGATTGACCATCATCCTATGAATCACAAAAATATTTGGTTAAAACCAACTCCTTAAAAATCCCCATGAATTTTGTATGCCACGTTAGTGTGGACGTATACAAATTCAAAGAGGAAATTTTATCATTTAATTTTATTATCTCGTCAACCTTACTTTATGACGAATAAAATTAATAGTTGGTCTATCTTTAATCAAATATTTGGTCAAGACTCTAAATTTAAAATAATATTGATTCCTCTAACAATACTATTTAAATTTACCAACACCTCAAAACACCGTGAATTTTGCATGCCACGTTAGTGTGGACGTATACAAAATCAACATTTGTAAGAGGAGGGTTTTACCCATTAACTATCTTGTCAACGTAACTTTATGACAAATAAAATTATCTCAAACACCATTAATTTTGTATGCCACGTTAATGTGGACGTATACAAAATCAATCATTTGTAAGAGGGGTTTTAACCCTTTAATTTTATTATCTTGTCAACCTAGTTTTATGACAAATTAATAGTTGGTTTCATTTGGTCACACAAATAATAGCAGTGACTCCGATGGGGAGGATACTATTAGATGTGTCTAAGTGTATACCATTACTTGACACTAAGTCCATTAATAAGATTATGCCCCTTCCGTTGGGAAAGATCACACGCTCTTAATTAACTTCCTATAGTCATCCAAAAATGGAAGTCTGTTCTAGTGATCCATAAACAAGCTCATCTGTTATGGAGGAAGGCACTCAGAGCCAACGCGCAAGCTTGTTTGCATCACTTACAAACCAGTAATGGAGACCATGAGATTTATTTAAAAATCCCTCTCCTACTTAGTTATTTATAAATGAGGAATTTTAACTATGCTAGCCTACTAGTCATGTATACTAACATGCACACACAGCACAATATAAAAGCAATAAATAGAAAATCTAATTTTCAACTATTATGGCTTTTATCTCTAGTTATCCTCCGTGTGTTGTCATCCCAAGCTGCTGCCATATTTGGCCACCGCCACCGGGTCTAGCTGTCGCATCCATCTTGCTCCTAGTTCCGCTGCGCCTCTGGTCCTTAGAAGGTTCCACGCTTTGCAAGATTCGATCCGCGACATAAATAGAATTTTACATTTTGATCCTATATTCCATAAAAGGAATGTACATGTATCTAGATCAAAAATAAAATCCTAATAAAACTAAATATAGCTCCTGTTGTATTTTAATACAATCATGCACACGCAGATAAATGCCCTTGACATGTCCAAGGGTCCAATCACACACATAATAACTAAAAGTCATAATAGTTGGATCCTGCATCCACAAAGTTAGCACATCCTACTATTAACCTGCCTAAATTATGTATGACATGTGCATAATTAAACTAATACCAAATACACAGAGGCAAAACCCTAGCTCTGATACCAATTGTTGGTTGCTACTCGGAAAACCTAGAGGTTCCACTGTACAAAAATTTTGTACAAAGGTCTGAACCTTTTCCTAGCTACCATGTGTTCTTTTAAATTAAATTTTGGATCGCCTGCGGAACTTAACACGTTTGATCCAAAACTTAATCTATTTGTTCTTTTAGGTTTTGACTTGGATCTCCTACGGAACTTAACACGTTCGACCCAAGTCACCTTAAGTTATTAATTCCATTAAATATTAATTTCCATAATTGGTTCCCAGTACTGACGTGGCGAGGCACATGGCCTTCTTGGATATGGGAGCAACCACCACCGACTAGACAAAACCTTTTATGGAAAGCTAATATTTAATTTCCTAAAATAACTTTAGGTTAACCGAAAAGAACAATCAAATCACAAGGAAAAATAAAACAAAAGAACACAACTTCGAAAAACATATTCGAAATACTAGAATCGTAAGCCTCTTGTATTTGGTATTATTTCCATAAATAACTAGTATGATGCGGAAAAGGAAAAACTACTAGTTATACCTTCTAGAAAGACCTCTTGATCTTCTATCGTATTCCTCTTCTAACCTCGGACGTTGTGTGGGCAACGATCTTCCGAGATGAGAAACCACCAACCACCTTCTTCTCCTCCTAGCTAGGTTCGGCCACAAAGAAAGAAGCTTCACCAAGGAAGAAAATCAAAACACTAACCAAGCTCCAAGAGATGCTCGCTTCCTCTCCTTCTTCTTCTTCTTCTCCAAGTAGTATCCGGCCACCACAAGAGCTCCAAGGAAAGAGAGGGGTTCGGCCACCACAAGAGGAAGAGAGGGAAAGGATGGCCGGCCACACCAAGGAACAAAAGAGGGAGAGAAAATAATAGAGGTTGTATCTCATGAAGGCACCCCTACCCCTTCTTTTATATTCCTTGGCCTAGGCAAATTAGGAAATTTAATTACAATAAAATTTCCTTAATTTCCTTGACATGATTTAATTGAGAAAAATAAAATAAAATTTCCCCAATTAAACTCTAATGGCCGGCCACATCAAGAGGAAATAAATTAGACAAGTTTTAATCAACAAATTAAAACTTCCTAATTTGTTTCCGGAAATTTTAAAAAATATAATTTCTCTTCAAAAATCTCTTCATGGTTGATAAAAGGAAATTTCTATAATTTTAATTTTATCAACATGTGGATAATTTTAAAGAGAAAATAAAATATCTCACCAATCTACAAATAAGGAAAGAGATCTAATCTCTTTCTTTAATCTTTTGTAGATCTTTTATAAGAGAGATATTTTAATTTTAATTCTCTTTAATAAATTATTTCTTCCACATAATAAAAATTAAAATTAAAATTCCTTTTTAATTTAATTTGGCCGGCCCCCACTAGCTTGGGTTCAAGCTAGGGCCGGCCACCCAATCTTATACCTAGGCCGGCCCTAGCTTGGTTCCCAAGCTAGCTTGGCCGGCCCCCTATTGGTGGGTATAGAAGGTGGGTATAGGTGGGTATAGTACTCTATAAATAAGAGGCTACGATAGGGACCGAGAGGAGGAATTGGTTTTGGTCTCCCGATAAAATTAAGCATCCCGTGTTCGCCCCGAACACACAACTTAATTTTATCAATAATAATTCATTCCACTAGAGAACTATTATTGAACTACCGCACCAATCCCAAATTACATTTTTGGGCTCCTTCTTATTATGAGTGTGTTAGTCTCCCTGTGTTTAAGATATCGAATGTCCACTAATTAAGTGAGTTACTGACAACTCATTTAATTAATATCTTAGTCCAAGAGTAGTACCACTCAACCTTATCATCATGTCGGACTAAGTCCACCTGCAGGGTTTAACATGACAATCCTTATGAGCTCCTCTTGAGGACATTATCAACCTAGTATCTCTAGGACACAGTTTCCTTCTATAATCAACAACACACACTATAAGTGATACCATTTCCCAACTTATCGGGCTTATTGATTCATCGAACTAAATCTCACCCATTGATAAATTAAAGAAATAAATATCAAATATATGTGCTTGTTATTATATTAGGATTAAGAGCACACACTTCCATAATAACCGAGGTTTTTGTTCCTTTATAAAGTCAGTATAAAAGAAACGACATCAAATTGTCCTACTCAATACACTCTGAGTGTACTAATGTAATTATATAGTCAAGATAAACTAATACCTAATTACACTACGACCTTCTAATGGTTTGTTCCTTTCCATTTTGGTCGTGAGCTATTGTTTATAATTTATAAGGTACTGATAACATCATCTTCTGCATGTGACACCACATACTATGTTATCTACAATATAAATTAAATGAACAACTACAAACAAATGTAGACAATTTGACCAAATGTGATTCTTTATTCATAATAAATATTTATACCAAAAGCTAGGCTTTTAGTATACACTCTAACAAAGTATTCGGTCAGTACTTTGACCTACTTAGGCTTCCCAACATGAGGTGTCTAGTCAATCTTGACCCACCTGGATCTCCACGTGTCTGGCTTTACTCGCCAGGTATTTTCATCTACCTAGCTTCACTCACTAGGACTTTTCATCTACCTGGCTACACTCACCAGGACTTTCACCTAACTTCACTCATTAAGGTTTTCACCTGACTTCACTCACCAGGATTTTCCCACTGCCCGGCTTCACTCACCGGGGCTTTCACCTGCCTAGCTTTACTCACTAGGTCTTTCACCTGACTTCACTCACCAGGATTTCCCAGTTGCCTACCTTCACTCACTAGGTTTTTCACCTAGCTTCAGTCACTAGGATTTACCTTTGCCTAACCTTCAGTTAGGGCTTTCCCAATCAAGTATCCGGTCAACCCTTTGACCTACATGACTCTTCTTCACATCTAACTGGTTAGTGTTGGTGCAATATTCCCTAGGTCAAGGATGACCTGGTTGATTGAGCTTGAATTGGGTCAAGCTCGAGTCTTGATGTTTGGGTTTCAATGTTTGACAATACATGGAGACAAGACATGGAGATTGCAGGTGCAATTGTTCATGTGGTAAGATTGAGAAGGAAAAACCTAGTGAGTGAAGCTAGGTGAAAGACCTAGTGAGTGAAGCTAGGCAGAAGCAAAATCCTGGTGAGTGAAGCCAGGTGAAAGACCTAGTGAGTGAAGTTAGGCAGTATGGAAAGTCCTAGTGAGTGAAGCCAGGCAAATGAGAAGTCCTAGTGAGTGAAGCTAGGTGAAAGTCCTAGTGAGTGAAGCCAGGCAAATAAAAAGTCCTAGTGAGTGAAGATAGGCAGAAGGAAAATCCTAGTAAGGGAAACTAGGTGAAAGTCCTGGTGAGTGAAGCCAGGCACAGAAAATCCAGATGGATCAAGTTTGATCAGACATCTGGTGTTAGAAAGTCCAAGTAGGTCAAAGGGATTGACCGGATACTTGGCACGAAGAAAAGTCCAAGTGGGTCAAAGGGATTGACTGGACACTTGGTGAGCGAGTTCTAACGGGTCAAGGGTGATCGGATGCTAGGCATGATGTACCAATAGGTCATAGGTGACCGGATGTTGGTTTAGGGGGCTTTGGGCTTGATTTTGGGCAAAATCAAGGAGCTGGATCGATCAGCCGATCGATTGGCTCATGCCCAATCGATCGGCCGATCGATTGGGTGAGTCCCCGCGACAAGCTTCCTCCCAATCGATCGGTGGATCGATTGGGAGAGGCTCGAAATCGCACAGAACAGCGCTGGATCGATCAGCCGATCGATCCAGAGCTCCCAATCGATCGGGCAATCGATTGGGAGGTGCGATTCGCACGATAAGCCCTGGATCGATCGGTCGACCGATCCAGGAAATTCCCGAGAGTACAGAGGTGCTCTGGATCGATCGACCGATCGATCCAAAGCCTCCCCGATCGATTGGGAGCAATCCAATCGATCGGGATTTGATCGTTGGCGCAGGATATAGCTGTTGGCGAGCGTTTCTCTCGGTAGATCTCACGGCTTCCATCTCTAATCCTCACAGCATCTCCACAGCATCTCTCTCAGATTCAGATCGCCAGTTCTTGAAGGTTCTTGGAGGCTTGTGCTGTTGCACGTCCAAGTCAAGAGGCGAGGAAGAAGTTAGGTTAGGGTTTCGTGTGTAAACTTATAAGCTTTTGCTTGTATCTTGTTTTCCCTTTCCTTCTTCTTGTACTGAGAGCTTGTAAGGTTTCTCCACCTTCGGTAGTTACCGCAAATGAGGGTTTTTATTAGTGGAGGGTGTGTGAGTGTGTGGATCCTTGGATTAGTCACCTCTTCTTGAGGTGGATACCAAGTAAATCCTTCGTGTTATCGTTGTATGTTTTGTTTCTTGTATTTCCGCTACATATCATTGAAGAAACCATCAACGAAGAGCACGAGGAGCGCGCCTAGCTATTCACCCCCCCCCCCCCCGCCCCCCCCCCTCTAGCTACATAATCGATCCCAACAAGTGGTATCAGAGCAAAGTTGCTATTCACCGGAATCATCGCTGGAAAGGGAAAAGAGCTAGAGGGTGTAGAAGTTGGAGCAAATTCTATCAAGTCAAAGACTTCATCATCAAGCTCAACTTCAAATGGAATTCCAAGATGGTCTTAGATTTGACACAAGGGTGCCTCCACCATTCACAATGATGAGCTTCGATCTTTGGAGATCAAGGGTCGAGAATTTCTTAATGGTGGAGATAGAGCAATGGTTTGCTCTAATGGAAGGCTTCGAAGCTCCAAAGAATTCAGGGGGCAAAATTCTCAAGAGGAGCAAGTGGAGCCAAGACCAAATCCAAAGATGTGAGGCCAATGATAAAGTGACCAAGCTTTTGGTCAATCTATTGTCTAGCAACATCTTGGAGCAAATTGGAGATTTTGAAGATGCCAAAGAGCTATGGAGAAAATTGGCCAAGATTCATGAGATCCCCTCCACTGTACCAATCCAAGAAAAATCCAAAGAGGGTAACTCATTGGAGCAAGACCAAGAGGAGGAGAATTCCGAAGGTGAGAGATGCTCATCTTCTGAAGAAGAAGTCCAAGAAGCTTCATCTTCAAAGGAATGCAATGAAGAGGGCAAGGAGAGGGCATACTCCTTGTTCCATACACAAGACGAAGATGAAGAAGCCTCCACCTCTAGGATTGAGGGGGAGTGTAGATCATTGACACCGGAGCAAGAAGAAGCCTCCGCATTCGGGTCAAGAGAAGAAGAGGATGAAGAAGCTTCAACCTCCACAAGTCAAGCTAAATCAAATGGAGAATCAAGTGTCATCCCTACACATGAAGGTATAAATGTTCCAATTAACAATAAAAATCATATTATATGTTTTGAGTGTAGGGAACATGGGCACTACAAGAGCAAGTGCCCCGAATTGGCCAAGAAAAAGAGTCAAGTGGCACCAAAGGGTAAGGAGAAGCCCAAAGAGATTGCTCCCTCAACAAAGAAGAGCAAGGAGCACATTATATGCTTTTTGTGCAACCAAAAGGGACATTATAAAAGTCAATGTCCCAAGGGGAAGAAAGCGGTCAAGGCTCAAGAAGGAAGCACAAGTCAAGGGGGAGCCTCCAAGGTAAAACGAAAGGTATCATTTATTGAGTCTACCCCTTTAAATAATGGTAAAAAGCATGTTAGTTCTAATTTATATCATTTTAATGTTATTTACCACAAAAATAGGAAGCATGATGGCATTAAAGAAAAATATGTAGCTTTTCATGCTAAAACCACTCAACCTAGGGTTAGGAAGGTAGATAAAAATTTAGGCAAGAATTCTAAGGATTTTAGTTATAAACCTAGTGATGTGCGTAGATTATATACTCTTTTATGCATGTTTTTACGCACATTTACATACTTTGAGCATGCTTGATCTATGCATTTTTATACTTCCAGCTTTCCTTTTAGCATATTTACTCTTTTGGTTCGGAGATCTGCTTTTTGTGCATTTTCTGTACACAGGAGTCGAAATTGGTGAAGATTATGCGTCCTCGGACTAGCTTAGAAGGAATTGAAGGGAGAGAGCATTAGGCCGTGTACCACACACGGCCGTGTAGTTTTAACAGGAAGGGAAGAGGACATGGCCGTGTGAATCTCACACGGCCGTGTCTTGATTTGAAGAAATTAGAGCAGATGCCTTACATGGCCGTGTAGATCTACACGGCCGTGTGAGGTTTCCAGAGGCCAAGCAGGTGGTGGCCGTGTGCACCACACGGCCGTGTAGCATTTCCAGAGAACAGAAGGGTCCTGGCCGTGTGAGTCACACGGCCATGCAGCTTTGACAGAGAAGGAAGAGGACATGGCCGTGTGAATCTCACACGGCCGTGTCACGGGGCCGTGTGGCGCCCGATTTCCTCCTCTATTTAAACTCTCCTTCATGAATTGAAAGGGGATCTCTCCCCCTTTGGGAGAAGGCAAGATTTGGTGGTATCCTCCCATTCTTGGGAGGATTTCTGGGCGATTCGAGGGGAGTTCTTGACGATTTCGACTCCGGAGCGAGGATTGGATCCGAAGACGAGGCTTCTTCGTAGATAAGTTTTCTCTTTTCCCCTTTTCTTGGTTTCTTGGATTGGGGATTTAAGAAATGCTTGTAATCTTTATTTCTTCGGGTATTCTTCCTCGATTCATGGAGTAGATCTTGTATTCTAGGATTAAGGGAGTATTTGTATGATGGATTGATGTAATCTCTTATGGATTTGCCAATTTCTTGTTTCAATGGCATTGTCTTGCTTGTATCAATTAGATCTTGAATGATTAATGGTGATTTGTGCTTAATTCTCATTCTTGATTGATTGTTTGGATTTCTTGTGGACTTTGTAAAGATAAAATCTCACTCGATCATCCGAGGGATCCACGTGACAGGTGCAAGCCCGTGTAAGGACGTTTGAGAGATAATCTTGAAGAGGAAATAGGAATATTCAAGAGAGTAGGATGGATCTTGTGATTAGTTTCTTGTATCTTGATAGATTAATAAGTTGTGGGCTTCTATGTTGATATCCGAGGAAGGCATAGTAATAGGTGCGCTTTTGTGTAAGGACAACGTAGGTTCACGTCTAATTGATCATATTTAGATACATTTCTCAGTCCTTAGCCGGTTATCTATTGCAAGAGAGAACCGACAACTTTCTACAAGTGTTTGGCAATTGAGGGATAAGAATTAGTGAACCATTTACATTCAAGAAATCTTACAAAGAAACCGAAACTCCTAGAATCTCCCCTTATCATAACCCAAAACACTAAACTCTTGTTTGTTGATCTTTAATATTAGATTTGTTTACCTTCACTTTGCATTTGAAACAATTGGATAGTTGTTTAGCTAATTCGCATTGAGGCATTTCTAGTGCTTATTCCAGTCCCTGTGGATACGATAATCTTTTATATTACTTGCGACATTTCCGTACACTTCAAGGCATATTTTGAAGCATGCAGGGGACTGCGCTATAACATTAGGAATTATCAATTGAGTTAGACTAAACATAGCATTTGTTTTCCTTTCATATTTTATAGTTGTAACTAATCATTAGATTTCTGTTTTTACTTTCTTGTATAACTTTTACTTCTTGTTAATTCTTTTTGTACAAATTCAATTCTGCATTTTTTATTCTTTTATTTTTCTTTTTCTGTTGAATTGTCATTTGCTATCTTGTTCTTGTGTATGCGAAGATCTAACTTTGCAGGGGAATTATTTCCTTTTGACCCTAAGATTGACAGAACTTTCCATAAAAGAAGAATTCTGCAAAGGCAAATTGAAGAACAGAAACATTTGAACATGGCGAATAGACCACTCAAGGATTATGCAGCACCTTATGCAAGAGGTTTTCGATCTAGTATTTCAAGACATTCAATGGAAGCTAATAACTTTGAGATCAAACCCGCAATTATATCTATGGTGCAGCAGAACCAATTTGGTGGAGGACCTCATGAAGACCCCAATCAACACTTAGAGGTCTTTTATGAAATATGTGGTACCATGAAAATGAATGGAGTTCCTTCAGAAGCAGTTAGATTATTATTATTTGGATTTTCTTTAAGAGATAGGGCAAAGCAATGGCTGAATTCTTTGGCCCCTAATAGCATCACCACTTGGGAGCAGTGTGAGCAACAGTTTCTTGATAAATTCTATCCACCAAGAAAAACAGCTCATATGAGGAATTTAATTGCAAGCTTCAAGCAAACTGACTCAGAATCTCTTTTTGAAGCATGGGATAGATATAATAGTATGTTCAGACAATGCCCACATCATGGGTTGGAAAGATGGTTAGTGTTACACACTTTTTATAATGGTATCAACTATCATACCAAAGTGTCCCTTGATTCAGCTGCTGGAGGGGCACTTATGAATAAAAGTTTAGATGAAGCTGAAGAAATTATTGACAGTGTAGCACAAAATCATCATCAATGGGCAAATGAAAGAAGTGGTGGCTATTCTTCTGTAAACCCAACAATTAAAGCATCAGGGAAGTTTGATGTAGATGCAGTCACTCTTTTGTCTGCAAAATTGGACGCTCTTACAAAGAAATTTGAGAATATGGGGACTAGTGCTAATATGGTCAATGCTATTAGTACATCTTGTGAAGTATGTGGGAGTTCAGAGCACTCAAATGACTCATATCCATTGGGAGCTATCACTGCTCAAATCAATCAACTGGAACAATGTGATGCAATCATGAGTTACAATCAAAGGCAGAACAACCCATACTCAAATACTTATAACCCTGGATGGAAGAGCCATCCTAATTTTTCTTACAGAAATAATCAAGATCAAGGACCATCTATGGGGGCAAGACCAAATTTTCAAGTTGGGCAACAAAATTTTCAACATCTATCTTCTCAAGGCTTACCAAAGTCAAATATTGAAAAGATGCTTGAAGAAATTATCTCAAGTCAGAATGAAATGAAGCAAGATTTAGCAAAGCTCATTCAGAGAATGGATAATTCTGAAAAGCATCAAAAGATCCAGGATAGTCAAATTGCCCAACTAGCTTCCTCATCATCCAGAGCACCAGGACAACTTCCAGGAAAACCTGATGTGAATCCTATGGAGCATTGCAATAGAATTGAGCTTAGGAGCGGACGGACCTTGGGAGACTCCCAAGTGACTGCTCCAAAAGGGATACAAAAAGAAGAAGAGCTCTCTCCTCTTATACCAAATCAGATTTAAGCTAATGAGGAGAGTACCATTGAGGTTGAAGAGACTCTTCCACTGAACCATCAGAGCAAAGCTATCCCTTTTCCTCAGAGACTTACAATGCTCAAGAAAGATGAAGAATTTGGCAAGTTTTTAGAAAAAGTTAAGGAAATTTGTGTAGAGGTACCTCTTATTGATGTTATTCTTCAAATGCCTAGATTTGCCAAATTCCTGAAGGATCTCATGTCAAACAAGAGAAGAAGAGGAGAGGTTGAGACCATTGCGCTTAGTGAGGAATGTAGTGCTATTTTGGAGAAGAACACTTCCCCAAAACTAAAGGACCCAGGGAGCTTTTATATTCCTTGCAACATAGGAAAAGAATTTTTTGAAAAAGCTTTTTGTGATTTGGGGGCAAGTGTTAGCCTCATTCCCTATTCAATTTGTAATAAATTAGGTCTCAAAAACATTAAACTTACTACTATGGCACTTCAACTTGCCGATCATTCCTGCAGGTACCCTTTGGGTATTATAGAAGATGTGCCAGTAGAGGTGGATGGGAATGTTATTCCCATAGATTTTGTCGTGTTGGACATGGAAGAGGACCCCAGGATTCCTATCATATTAGGAAGACCTTTCCTTGCTACAGCTGGAGCTATAATTGATGTCAAAATCATAAGCTTTCTTTGATAATTGGTAAGGAAAGGTTGGAATATGATTTATCTAATATCTCTAACCATGTCTCGTCTCTTTTAAATGCTTGTAGCAGGACAAGCATTTATAAACTTGAGGAATGGAATTTCCATCCTCATGGAAGGCCACCAAACGAAGGAGACAATGTGGTGGAAGATGTTGGGAGAAGATCTCCCAACAAAAACGAAAAGTATATCTGTCCTCCAAGGGCGAGGAAAAGAAGTGAATGATCAAGTTTGGTCGAGCTAAAGACCTTAAACAAGCGCTTCTTGGGAGGCAGCCCAAGGGTTCTTTTAGTTAGTTTTGATTTGTATTTTAATTTCTTTTAGTTTGATGCATTCTTTTGATTTTGTTTTCAGGTTAGGTGCAAAACAGAGCCCGGCCGTGTGCTATACACAGCCAGGCAAAGGTTGCAGAGAAGGGAAGTGCTTGGGCCGTGTCATCCAGACACGGCCGTGTAGGATCTCCCGAGGAGAAAAAGGTCTAGGCCGTGTCTCAAACACAGCCGTGTAAAGAATCCCGAGGAGAAAAAGGTCTAGGCCGTGTCCCAAACACGGCCGTGCGAAGAATCCAGAGAAGGAAGAGGGGGAGGCCGTGTGGATCTGCACGGCCCGTGTAGGAGAGTTATTAAAGTCTTCTTTCTACCTTACACGGCCAGATCTTAGCCGTGTTCCGCACACCCCCAACTCTCCAAAACATCTCTTTCTCTCCCAATCTCTTAAAAACTCCTCTCCAATCTCTCAACATCTCTTAGATCCGGATTCTCCTCCTCTCTAAGACTTGGACTTTTTGTTCTCCTAACCTAAGATCTTTGCTCTTTTAAGTTTTGTTCTTTGAGTTCCATTTTTCCAACCCTAGATAATTCTTCCCCTATCTAAACTCATCAAGATGTCCAACATTTTGAAGAAACTTCGCAAAGGAGGTGGTGGATCCAGTGGAGACAAAGAGAAGGAGCCATCAAGGGACAAAGGAAAACAACCAGTGAAGGGCAAAGGCAAAAGGACTTCACGCAACGAAGGTAATGACAATGAATTCAATATTGTGTTTAGAAATGATGATCAAGTAACTAGATTTGCAATTCTTGTCAATAGAAAGATAGTGTGTACTAGATATATGGACCCAACTGTTCTTGATATGCTTGGAATTAGGGAAGATGTAGATTTGATGATTGGGTTTTTGGATTGGAGTGATATTATGTACACACATTTGCCTACATATCCTCGTCTTGTTTTGGAATTTTTAAGTTCATTGGATGTCCATTTTACTAATGAAGATGATTATTTTGGAAAAATCTCATTTAGACTAATGAATCAAGAATTTCTATGGGCATTTAGTGACTTTAATTCTTGTTTTGGATTAACCACCGGTAGCCCTCGTAGGTTTGATCCAAGGTTTAATTGGAATCATTTTTGGAATGCAATAACTGGGTTAGATCAACCTTATGAGCCTTCAAGAGCTAAGGCCTCCCATATGCAAAACCTCATTTTTAGGTATCTACATAGAGTCATGGGTAAAACTATTTTTGGTAGGGGAGAGAGTGATGGGGTGGTTAAAAAGATAGAGCTTTATGCTTTATAGGCTATGCTTTATAAGGTTGAATTTGATTCTGGTTTTCATTTTGTTCAAACCTTATTAAGATCTGCTAGGGCATCATCGGGATCAATTATTTTTGGTGGTTTGATTACCCGAATAGCTTATAATTTAAATCTTGATGTTGATGGGTTGGAAATAATTCATGGTAATGACATGATTGACATTGATGCATGTCTTGATATGAAAATGATCGTTCGGGATGAGAATGGTTTCGCGTTTCCTAGGAGGAGTGGTTCTCCTTTACCCCTTCCTTTTCCTGAACGAACTACTATTCGTAACCCGGCTAATTGGGTAATTTCTGAGTTAGATTTTGAGGATAACCCTTCTATACCTGGAGACACTGAGCCACATCATGAGCCCTCGTCATCTGGACACCCGCAGCCTTCTAGTTTTATGGAGCCTGCTAGGCATTCTTTTGCATATGGCACGGGATCTTCTAGGTTTGATTTTTCAGATTTTCGTACGTCTCTAGAATCACTCCATGAAAAGCAAGATGCCCAACGAAAAATGTTGGAGGGGCGCTTCTCTTTATCTGATGATCAGTTTAGGGAGGTACAAAATCATTTTCAGTTTACGAGGAATTTTCAAAGTCAAGTGGCTGAGTTTGTGCAAGATTATGATACTGATCAGGCTAGGATGAGAGATTTTATGCAGAGCATGATGCTTACTAGCCAACAAGTAGATGCTTTATATGAGTATCATAGATCCTTGGGTGAGATTCCAGGTTTTCCTAGTTTTCCTATTGGCCAACCACGTCGTAGACCTCCTTTCCCTCGTCCACCTCCTCCACCATATTGATTTCATCGGGACGATGAAAAGTTTAAGTCTGGGGGGGTGTCATGTACTGTTTAGTTTGGTTTTCAGTTTTTAGTTTTTGTTAGTTTTTCATGTTGGTTCATATTTTCATTGCTTGTTGCTTTATTTTGCTTGTTTTTGAAATAATCATGGCAAAAAAAAAATTTTGAGAACATCAAATCTTCACTTATATGCTTTCTTGGATTCAAGTGAAATGTTAGCACGATTATTGTCTTGATTCATGATGTTCGAATGATGCTAGTAGTAAACTTTGTGTAGTTCTTTTTTCTATCTTGGGAAGCATTAATAAGCTAAAAATCTTATGGTGATGAGTTTTAGTTTTGGTTCAACCTTAAGGATTTTATCTTCACTACACTTGTGCTTGATGCTTGAATAGTTGATGTCATTGAAATAGTCATGATTCATCTTGTTTGCTTAGTACTTGGTTTCCATGGTGATTTCTCAACTTTCATTTTGGTTACTGGATGAGGCTCAAATCATTAAAGCTCATTTGGAAAAATCAAAATATCCCAACATGTGTGCTAAAAGTACATTTGTGAATAAGTTTTGCACAATGCAAACACTTATAAAAATAAAAATAAAAAATAAGGGATATAAAAAATAGTTGTCATGAGTGGAATCTAGCAAGTCACCCCTTTGAGACCGAGTTAGGTTACTGGGGAAATGACTGCTTAGCTTCCCTTGAGATTGAGCACACCTTTGAGACCTTGGGTTAGTTGAGAAATATGAACCAAGTGAATGGTGAGTAAGTGTCTATCACTGGTTACTTGTCTTTCATTGGAAACACTAGGAATTCAAATTTGATGACGACTTGACTAGGACATGGATTGAAACTTGAAGGGTGTTGAGTTACTTTTACACTGTGCACAAGATTCTTATGCTTAAACCATACTTTACTTGTTTCCATGATCACGCTTGTTAATGAAACTTTTTGATAGAGTTAGGAAATTGCACTAGGTTTTATGAATGTGTTATAGAACATATGAATTTAGACTGCAGCATTTTGCTTGAGAACAAGCAAAGGTTTAAGTCTAGGGGTGTGATGTGCGTAGATTATATACTCTTTTATGCATGTTTTTACGCACATTTACATACTTTAAGCATGCTTGATCTATGCATTTTTATACTTCCAGCTTTCCTTTTAGCATATTTACTCTTTTGGTTCGGAGATCTGCTTTTTGTGCATTTTCTGTACACAGGAGTCGAAATTGGTGAAGATTATGCGTCCTCGGACAAGCTTGGAAGGAATTGAAGGGAGAGAGCATTAGGCCGTGTACCACACACGGCCGTGTAGTTTTAACAGGAAGGGAAGAGGACATGGCCGTGTGAATCTCACACGGTCGTGTCTTGATTTGAAGAAATTAGAGCAGATGCCTTACATGGCCGTGTATATCTACACGGCCGTGTGAGGTTTCCAGAGGCCAAGCAGGTGGTGGCCGTGTGCACCACACGGCCGTGTAGCATTTCCAGAGAACAGAAGGGTCCTGGCCGTGTGAGTCACACGACCGTGCAGCTTTGGCAGAGAAGGAAGAGGACATGGCCGTGTGAATCTCACACGGCCGTGTCACGGGGTCGTGTGGCGCCCAATTTCCTCCTCTATTTAAACCCTCCTTCATGAATTGAAAGGGGATCTCTCCTCCTTTGGGAGAAGGCAAGATTTGGTGGTATCCTCCCATTCTTGGGAGGATTTCTGGGCGATTCGAGGGGAGTTCTTGACGATTTCGACTCCGGAGCGAGGATTGGATCCAAAGACGAGGCTTCTTCGTAGATAAGTTTTCTCTTTTCCCCTTTTCTTGGTTTCTTGGATTGGGGATTTAAGAAATGCTTGTAATCTTTATTTCTTCGGGTATTCTTCCTCGATTCATGGAGTAGATCTTGTATTCTAGGATTAAGGGAGTATTTGTATGATGGATTGATGTAATCTCTTATGGATTTGCCAATTTCTTGTTTCAATGACATTGTCTTGCTTGTATCAATTAGATCTTGAATGATTAATGGTGATTTGTGATTAACTCTCATTCTTGATTGATTGTTTGGATTTCTTGTGGACTTTGTAAAGATAAACTCTCACTCGATCATCCGAGGGATCCACGTGACAAGTGCAAGCCCGTGTAAGGACGTTTGAGAGATAATCTTGAAGAGGAAATAGGAATATTCAAGAGAGTAGGATGGATCTTGTGATTAGTTTCTTGTATCTTGATAGATTAATAAGTTGTGGGCTTCTATGTTGATATCTGAGGAAGGCATAGTAATAGGTGCGCTTCTGTGTAAGGACAACGTAGGTTCACGTCTAATTGATCATATTTAGATACATTTCTCAGTCCTTAGCCGGTTATCTATTGCAAGAGAGAACCGGCAACTTTCTACAAGTGTTTGGCAATTGAGGGATAAGAATTGGTGAACCATTTACATTCAAGAAATCTTACAAAGAAACCGAAACTCCTAGAATTTCCCCTTATCATAACCCAAAACACTAAACTCTTGTTTGTTGATCTTTAATATTAGATTTGTTTACCTTCACTTTGCATTTGAAACAATTGGATAGTTGTTTAGCTAATTCGCATTGAGGCATTTCTAGTGCTTATTCCAGTCCCTGTGGATACGATAATCTTTTATATTACTTGCGACATTTCCGTACACTTGCAGAGCGTAACACCTAGAAACAAAAATGCTCAAAGATTTAGTGAAAAATCAAAATCTAGGGATTTATGGGAAGACAATCAAGTCTTGAGGTCAAGACTTAATAATATGGAAAAGACCCTAAAAAGGATGAAAAATATCCTTAAAGGGCAAAATGAGCATAACCTAGGTTTAGGACAACAAAAGTCATCCAATGGTCATAGAGGTTTGGGATACAAACCAAAAGCTAAGAAGGATGTAATTTCTTACCATAGGGTTCCATATAGCTATGGAACCGAGTCTAGGTCTAAGGGTCAAGTCAAAAGTACAAGGAAAGTTATCCCTAGGAGTATTTTTGCAACTAAGGTGACGAAGACTTCTAAGAAGTCTAACAAAGTCACTAAAAAGGTCACAAGGGAAGAAATCCCTAGGGTTGACCTAGAAAATGTGACAAAGGCTTCTAAGAAGCCAAACAAAGTCACTAGGAAGATATCTAGGGAGGTTATCCCTAGAAAGTACCTAGAGCATCCAAGGAGCACCAATAGGTTTTGGGTTCCTAGGAGCATTTTCTCTACCCCATAGATGGGCTAGAAGAGAGTGTCAACTCAAATTGAAAGGGTAGTTAACCTAATCATGGTGAAGTTGACACTCAAGGAGCATTTTCAAGGTTATTATTAACTTTTGAAAATGAAAAGGAGTATCATTTACTCTTAATTGGAGTAATATGTGCCATAATTTGAGCATTTGGATATAATTATAATTGGCACAAGAAATCAAGTCTAAAGAAATGTCAAGTTGGGAGTTTGACATTTTATTAGGGACTTAAGGGCAATCTAGGACTTAAATTTTAAGCTAGCTAAGGTTTTAGGATACTTGATAGGTAATCTAGGTAATTTATTTATGCTAAAACCTGCCATGATTGTTTGCCTTTTATATGTCATGACATCATATTTATTTGCTTTGGCATTCATGCTTTATTATGAAAAATACCAAAAATATCATGTCATGTCATCCATACATCATGTAGTCATAAGAAATTTTCTCTTGAAAATTATTTATCTTTGATGTATGCCATAACACATCATGCATTATTTTAATTCCTTGCAATTAAGGACCAAATGGCATTTTTTAACAAGTAACACCCTTGGTGGATGTTCACAACCTCAAAAATGCCTAGGTAGATATGCATGATCCCTAGACTAGGGCAAACCCAAAATTTTACATCTCACACAAACTATAATGTGACTTGTGTGCACATTAGATACAAGTGAGATGTTAGGATGATGAACAAAACTCAAGATGTTGATTTAATGTATTCTTTTGAGTTTTTAGGTTCATCAAACAAATAGTTATGTGTTTTCCAATCATTGGAAAAGCTAATGTACAAGTCATGTGCATTGAGCCCAAGGAACATGGTCGGATATTGATTTTGAAAATCATTTTAAAATGCTTTTGGAAAACCTTGGTGAAGACTATCTTTTGATAGTAATCATCATTGAAAAGTTAGACACAAACTAGAGAAAAACACTAAAGTTTTTACAAGTTTTCTAGTTTGTGTCAATCTTGGAAAATATGAAGTATTTTATTAGAAAACTATCTTTCCATGATAATATATGCCCTAAGAAATGTCTACATGAATTTTCATGATTTTTTGAATTTTGTAAAATTTTTGGGGAGTTTCTGAAATTGACTGAAAGTGAATTTCAGCAATTTTAGAGCTTCAATCAATCAACCGATCAATTGAAGTGCCTCAATCGATCAAACGATCGATTGAGAAAGCATCTCTCGCAAGCAGAAGCTCGCTGGATTGATCAGCCGATCGATCCACGTAGTCTGAATCGATCAGTGGATCGATTCAGCAGGGTTCAATCGATTGAGACCTAACTCCAATCGATTGGGGATGCTGATTTTGGCTGGGAAAGCCTGATTTCAGCATTTTGAACCACTTTTAGTCTAGGTAACCACTCCTAACCCCTCAAAACATATTTGTTTACATTTAGGAGGAGTTTTCATGATGAAAACAAGGATGGATTGGTTAATGAAGATTAAGTCGAAGTTTAGGTTAAGGTTTGGTTTCATTATTGAATTTATGAACCTCAAAACTTCTAATTTTGGGTTTCCTAAAGGTTTATCGATTCCAAGTCATTGTTGGTGCAATGACAGAAGTTTCGAGCATGTCTTTAGGGGGAGTTACTCTTTAAAGACATGAAATATATTTTTCATACACCTTGGAAGGTGGTTAACCTTCTTTCACGAAAATGCTCAAGTTTGGGCATTTGACTGTAATGAAGAGTGGATATCTTCATTATTTATGTGGTGTTTGCTCACGGGTGAGCATTTGATGACAATGAAGGGTATGGGACCTTCATTTGAACCGTGTGTAAATATACCAAGTGGTATATGCTCAAGGATGAGCATTTAGGATAATGAAGGGTATAGGACCTTCGTTATTGTGTTGTGAACAACGAGTGAAGTTGTCAACAACATTGGGTAACTCTTCAGGGGGAGAGTTTTTGATGTGTGCCAATAGGGGGAGAATGTGTGGTTAAGTTAGGCCTTCATTACCTAAGAGTGAGTTTGCCCTCTAGAAAAGGAGGAGAATGAAAGAAACCATCATTCTCATATTGGCATGAAGAAAGTTCAGGCTATGGGATTAGCCTAACTTACAAGTGGTATTGTCAAACATCAAAAAGGGAGAGATTGTTGGTGCAATATTCCCTAGGTCAAGGATGACCTGGTTGACTGAGCTTGAATTGGGTCAAGCTCGAGTCTTGATGTTTGGGTTTCAATGTTTGATAATACATGGAGACAAGACATGGAGATTGCAGGTGCAATTGTTCATGTGGTAAGATTGAGAAGGAAAATCCTAGTGAGTGAAGCTAGGTGAAAGACCTAGTGAGTGAAGCTAGGCAGAAGGAAAATCCTGGTGAGTGAAGTCAGGTGAAAGACCTAGTGAGTGAAGTTAGGCAGTATGGAAAGTCCTAGTAAGTGAAGCCAGACAAATGAGAAGTCCTAGTGAGTGAAGCTAGGTGAAAGTCCTAGTGAGTGAAGCCAGGCAAATAAGAAGTCCTAGTGAGTGAAGCTAGGCAGAAGGAAAATCCTAGTAAGTGAAACTAGGTGAAAGTCCTGGTGAGTGAAGCCAGGCACAGGAAATCCAGATGGATCAAGTTTGATCAGACATCTGGTGTTAGGAAGTCCAAGTAGGTCAAAGGGATTGACCGGATACTTGGCACGAAGAAAAGTCCAAGTGGGTCAAAGGGATTGACCGGACACTTGGTGAGCGAGTTCTAGCAGGTCAAGGGTGACCGGATGCTAGGCATGACGTACCAACAGGTCATAGGTGACGGGATGTTGGTTTAGGGGGCTTTGGGCTTGATTTTGGGCAAAATCAAGGAACTGGATCGATCAGCCGATCGATTGGCTCATGCCCAATCGATCGGCAGATCGATTGGGTAAGTCCCCGCGACAAGCTTCCTCCCAATCGATCGGTGGATCGATTGGGAGAGGCTCGAAATCGCACAGAACAGCGCTGGATCGATCAGCCGATCGATCCAAAGCTCCCAATTGATCGGGCGATCGATTGGGAGGTGCGATTCACACGATAAGCCCTGGATCGATCGGTCAATCGATCCAGGCAATTCCCGAGAGTACAGAGGTGCTCTGGATCGATCCAAAGCCTCCCCGATCGATTGGCAGCAATCCAATCGATCGGGATTTGACCGTTGGCGCAGGATATAACTGTTGGCGAGCGTTTCTCTCGGCAGATCTCACGGCTTCCATCTCTGATCCTCACAACATCTCTCTCAGGTTCAGATCGCCAGTTCTTGAAGGTTCTTGGAGGCTTGTGTTGTTGCACGTCCAAGTCAAGAGGCGAGGATGAAGTTAGGTTAGGGTTTCGTGTGCAAACTTATAAGCTTTTGCTTGTATCTTGTTTTCCCTTTCCTTCTTCTTGTACTGAGAGCTTGTAAGGCTTCTCCGCCTTCGGTAGTTACCGTAAAGGAGGGTTTTTATTAGTGGAGGGTGTGTGAGTGTGTGGATCCTTGGATTAGTCACCTCTTCTTGAGGTGGATACCAAGTAAATCCTTCGTGTTAGCGTTGTATGTTTTGTTTCTTGTATTTCCGCTGCATATCATTGAAGAAACAATCAACGAAGAGCACGAGGAGCACGCCGAGCTATTCACCCCCCCCCCTCTAACTACATAATCGGTCCCAACAGTTAGTTCTTGACCAGAGGAGAGTTGTATCAATAATCTACCTAATCGGACGATTGCATCTGCAATCTCCATGTATTGTCAAACATCAAAACCTAAACATCAAGACTCAAGCTTAGTCAACCAGGTTAACCCTGACCTAGGGATATTGCACCAACAATCTCCCCCTTTTTTGTTAGGATGTATACTAAAAGCCTAGCTTTTTGTATGAATATTTATATTTTGAAATGAGAATCACTCTGGTCAAATGTTGCATGTTAATGCAGTTGTCCATTTAATTTATATTGTAGATAACATGATGTGTGGTGCCACACAGAAGATCATGTTATCAGTTCCTTATAAATTATAAATAGTAGCTCACGACCGAGATGAATAGGGACAAACCATTGGAACAGTTGTAGTATAATTTGGAATTAGTTTGTCTTGACTATATAATTACACTAGTACACTATGTGTGTATTGAGCAGGACCATTTGAGGTTGTTCTTTTTATACTGACTGCATAAAAGAACAAAACCTCTGTTATTATGGATGTACGTACTCTTAATCCTGATATAATAACAAACACATATACTTAGTATTTATTTCTTTAATTTATCAAATGGTGAGATTTATTCAGTTAAATCAATAGGCCCGATAAGTTGGGAAATAATATTATTTATATGGTGTGTTGTTGATTATAAAAGAAAACTGTGCCCTAGTAATCTAGGTTGATGATGTCTCCTTGAGGAGCTCATAAGGATTATCATGTAAACCTTGTAAGTGGACTTAGTCCGACATGATAATAAGGTTGAGTGGTACTCTTAGAGCTAGATGTTAATTAAGTGAGTTGTCAGTAACTCATTTAATTAACGGACATACGATATCTTAAACATAGGGAGACTAACGCACTCATGATAAGTAGGAGCTCATATTGTAATATGGAATTGGTATGGTAGTTCAATAATAACTCTTTAGTGGTATGAGTTATTATTAATGAATTTGAGTTGGGTGTTCGGGTCGAACACAAGAAGCTCAAGTCCATAAGAAGGCCAAAACCAATTCCTCCTCTCGGTCCCTGTTGTAGCCTCTATAAAGCCTCGCATTCACCCATTTTGATTTTGCTTCCTACCCAAGAAAGGGGTCGACCACATCCTTGGTGCCCAAGCAAGAGGTCGGCCAAGTCTTGCTTCCTACCCAAGAAAGGGGTCGGCCAATCCTTGCTTGGAGCCCAAGTAAGGGGTCGGCCAAACCAAAAGAAAAGAAAAAAAAAAAGGAAATTTTTTCTCAACAGAATTAGAGATTTTTCTAAAAAGAATTATGTTGATTCTTTCTTAGAAACTTTCTAAAAAGAATTATATTAATTCTTTCCTAAGAAATTTTTCTAAAAAGAATTATATTAATTCTTTCCTAAAAAATTTTTCTAAAAAAAATTATGTTAATTCTTTCCTAGAGATTTTTCTAAAAATAATTATGTTGAAATTATGTTAATTCTTTCCTAGAGATTTTTCTAAAAATAATTATGTTGATTCTTTCTTTATAATTTTCTAAAAAGAATTATACTAATTCTTTCTTAAGAAATTTTTCTAAAATGAATTATATTAATTCTTTTCTAGAGATTTTTTCTAAACAAAAATCTATTACTTTTTCTCCTTTTTGATTTGGGATAAAGGGTTATAAAAGGAGAGGAGGTTGTGCCACAAAAATCAACAATTCAATTAAGAATTGATAAGTTTCTCTCCTTTCCCTTAAGGCCGGCACCCCATTTTTTCTTTTCTTTCCTCTAGGGTTGGCGCTCCACTTCTTTTCTTCTTCCCTTTTCTTCCCTCTAGGGCTAGCACCCCATCTTCTCTTGGTGGTCGGAGCTTGGAGGAAAAGAAAACGAAGAGACGAAGCACCTTGGTGGTCGACGGTTTGGAGGAGAAGAAGGAGGAGGAGGTGTTCCTTTCTTTGCATCTTTTGTTGGTAGGTGGCTTGGAAACAAAAGGGGTTCTGGTGTTTTGTCTTGGTAGATCATCGCCCACACGACGTCCAAGAAGAGGAAAGGAATACGGCAGAATATCAAGAGGTCTTTGTCTACGAAGAAAGGTACAACTAGTTATTTATTCCGCAGCACAACTAGTTTTGTTTTCTTTGTATGGATCATAAAATACCAACACAAGAGGCTAGCGATTTTGTATTTTCATTTTTGTGCTTCGATTTTGTGTTTTGATCTTGTGCTTTGATTAAGGTCTCTATAGTTAAACCTAAGGTTACTGTGAGAAGTTTAAATATTCAATTTCTTTGAAAGGTTTTGTCTAGGAAATGGTGGATGATCCCATAACCAAGAAGGCCTAGTGCCTCACCAACGACCTGTAAGCCAATTCTTGAAATAAATATTTAATCAACTTCTGTAATATGGTTTAACTTCTGAAGAACACAAGGGTTGAACTTGGAGTAAAAATGTTAAGTTTCGTTTCCAATCCAAGGTTAACTTTGAAGAACGAACTTGGAGTAAAAATGTTAAGTTTCGTTTCCAATCCAAGTTTAACTTCTGAAGAGCACATGAGTTGCTAGGAAAAGTTCTGTGCTTGTGCAAATTTTTATACAGGGGAAACAGAACTGTATTCTGAGTAGCATCCAACATTTTTAATGTTTGACAATACCTTTAAATTAGGCTAATCTCATAGCCTCGACTTTCCTTCATGCCAATGCATGAATGAGGGTTTCCTTCATTCTCTCACTTTCCTAGAAGGTAAACTCCCCCTTTGAATAATGAAGACCTAACTTAAACCCTACATTCTTCCCCTATTGGTACACATCAAAAACTCTCCCCCTGAAGAGTTACTCAACATTGTTCATAACCTCACATATTATTCACAACACTATAATGAAGGTCTCATACCCTTCATTGTTGCTCACCATTGAGCATTAACCAACTCATACTCACAATGAAGGTCTCATACCCTTTATATTCAATGCTCATCCTTGAGCATACTCTTTTTCTACAATGAAGATATCCAATCTTCCATTGTTCCCCAATGCCCAACCTTAAGCATTTTCGAAACGAAGGATTTACCACCTTCAATGGTTTCGAAAAAATATTTTTATGTTTTTAAAGAGTAGTTCCCCCTAAAAACATGCTTCAAACTTCTATCATTGCATCAACAATGACTTGGAATCCCTAAATCTTTAGGAAACCCAAAATTAGAAGTTTTGAAGTTCAAAAATTCAATATTGAAACTAAACCTCAACCTAAACTTCAACTTAGTCTTCCTTAACCAATCCATCCTTGTTTTCATCATGAAAACTCCCCCTAAATATATGCAAATGTGTTTCGAGGGGTTAGGAATGGTTACCTAGATTAAAAATAGTTTAAAGTGCTGAAATCAGACATTTACAGTCAAAAACAACCTTCTCAATCAATTGGGGTTGGGGCTCAATTGATTGACACCATTTCAATCGATCCACTGATCGATTCCGCGAGCTTCTGTTCGCGGAGAAAATGCTTGAATCGATCCACTGATCTATCTAGGCAGAAATGAATCGATCGGCTGATCGATTTAGTGAGCTTCTGCTAACAGGAAACTCATCTCAATCGATCGCCCGATCTATTGAGACACTTCAATCGATCGGGTAATCGATTGAAAGTCTGATTTCCTGAAAGTGAATTTCAGTCGAAATTCAGAAATGCCCTAAAAATTCAACAAAATTCTAAAAATTATGAAAATTGTTGTAGATATTATTCAGGATATATACTATCATGGAAAAATAGTTTTCTAAGAAAATACATCTTATTTTCAAAGATTGGCATAAACTTGGAAACTTGCAAAAACTTCAATGTTTCTTCCAAGTTTGTGTCTAACTTTTCAATGATGATTACTATCAAAAGATAGTCTTCACTAAGATTTTCCAAAGTATATTTAAAATGTTTTTCAAAACTAATTTCCAACCATGTTCTTTGGGTTTAATACACATGACTTGTACATTAGCTTTCCAAATGATTGTAGTACACATAACTGTTGGACCGTTGGGCCGGCTAGAAGGGGGGGTTGAATAGCCCTGAATAAAACACAATCCTTTCTCGAGCAATTAAGCTAACACTTGAAAAATATATTAAGCAGAAAATAAAGCATAAAAACGAGGCACCGGATTTGACTTGGTTACAACCGGGGAGGTTGTTAATCCAAGGAAGATGGTTGCACTAAGAACTCCTTCAGGCGGAGAAGCCTCGTTTACAGTAGTGTAGGCACAAAAAGAATGAAGCTAATCAAAGCAGTGGAAGCACACAAGTGTTGTTACAATTTCTGAACTGATGATAAGCTTCTGGACCAAGGCTATATTTATAGCCTTGGTCGGGGCGCCTGGAAGGGTTCCGGGCGCCCTGGGAGGGATAAAGTTTTATCCCCCAACGTTCAGATCGCGTAAATCGCGATCTTGGTCAAAATCAGGGTCCGGGCGCCCGGAAGCATTCCGGGCGCCCCGGACAGCTCCGGGCGCCCGGATTGGTTCCGGGCGCCCCGAAGCAAAAAGTCAACTATGGTTGACTTTTTGTCCGGGACCACTTCTCCGTTAAGTGCCCGACTCGGTCCTGGTCTTCTGCTCCGGATCTGCTTGATTGGGTGATCTCTGACATCCGGAATAGGGCTCACCCGAACCCATCTTCCGGTCTTCTCGAGCGTGCTTCCCTCCGGCTTCTCGTCCCTCGGAATTACCGCGTGTCTCTTCTCGTCCACCAGCGTACTCATCCGCAGACTTCGTCCCTCAATCGCACCCCGTGCCGACCTTCGCGCTAGCTGCGTCTCTTGCTCCCCGAGCAATCTTCCGCTCCGGCTTTCGTACCTCGGAACCATCGCGTGCACTTCCTTCTCGTCCGCCGGTGTACTCTTCCGCAGCGCCTCGTCCCTCGGACGCACCGCGTGTCGTCCTTCTCGCTAGCTGTGTCTTCCGCTCGAGTACCTGTGCTCCTAAGCTCCTGCACACTTAGACACAAGGTTAAATACAACGCAGGACCTAACTTAACTTGTTGATCATACCAAAACAACCTTGGGGTTCCAACAATCTCCCCCTTTTTGGTGTGATCAACCCAAGTTAAGCTAGGGTCAACAATAGATATGAAATTAATTGCAATAATATGCAACATGATAGAAAAATTAAAATTTCAAATTTTAATTTACAATTTTTCTACCTCCCCCTAGACTTATACTTTCCCTTCTCCCCCTTTGATCACAATAAAAATGGGGTTCCATGAAAAATAATCTAAGGGTTAAAGACTTAAAAAATATTTCAATAAATTTCTAAGTTTTTAAGAAATTTAGAAAGTTTTTCTAAGTAATTTAAGCTGAGATTTCTTGTTTAAAAAGATTCTTAACTTAAAAAATGATTTTTGAGAATAAAGAGATTCTAAGTAAGTAAATTTCTAATTTGAAATAAAATGTTTTGAATAACCTTTTCAAGCACTAATTAATTCTTGTATTAATGCTTCATTAGTAAGTTAATTAAACATTTATTTCAATATTTTGGCTTCCAGGTCGTGGCGAGGCACTAGGCCTTCTTGGTTATTGGAACAACAACCACTTCCTTAGACAAAGCCTCATAAAGAAATTCTTTGTTTAATTTTCTCACTTAAAGCGCAAATTTTAATTTTAAAATTAATTTAAGCATGATTTAGGAACCCAATATAGGTTCCAACCTACTGGATTAACTAAAAAGTTTTTAGGAACATATTTTCTTGAAATGTTCCTAATTTGTCCAGGGTGATATTTAAAGTACCAATTTAAATTATTAAATCTTCTAAAATTGGTTTTAGATGAGCATGCATAGTTTTTCAAGTTATCTACTTGAATTTTCAAATCATCATTTTCAAGTTTCAATTTTTCATTTGCTAGTTTTAATTTATCTAATTCTTCTAAGGGACAAGACTTAACTAGAATTACTTTTAAATTTTTATTTTCACTTTCTAATTTGCAGCAATCTTTTGTTAAAAGTTTAACAAACTTAAACATTTTATCGGGAGGAAGAGATCGTACCTGACTTACCTTGTCGATCTCGTTGTCTGTTTCTCCCCCTGAGCTGCTGCTTTCTTCCGACGTGTCTCCCCCTTCATCGATACTTTCGATGCTCATTTTGGAAGAGCTTGAATCGCAGTCGTCGTCTTGATGACTCACCATCAGTGCGAGTCCGGAGAATGCTTCGACTTCTGATTCGGACGACGTATCGTCCCACGTCGCCTTTAGGGCCTTTCGTTTTTGGATAGGCTTCTTACCTTTCTCCTTGTCTTTGTTCTTCAGCTTGGGGCAGTTGTCCTTGACATGCCCTTCTTCGTCGCAGTGGTAGCAGCGGATTGTCCTTTTCTTTTTCCCCTGCAGATGGTTAGTTTTTCTAGAATTATATAACTTCTTAAATCGTCTTACCATCATTACCATTTCCTCGTCGTCGAGAGAAGATTCCGATTCAGGTTCGTCTCTCGAAGCTTTGAGGGCGACGTTGTTCTTTGGCTCTCTCATTCCTGCACATCTTGACTCATGCACTTCAAATGTTGAAAAAATTCTTCTAATGAAATTTTTTCTAAGTCCTTCGAAATGTAAAAGGCATCTACTAATGATGCCCATTTTGAATTTCTAGGGAAGGAATTTAAAGCGTACCTGAGCGAATCTCGGTTACTTACCTCTTCTCCGAGATTCGAAAGTCCGGTGATGAGCTCCTGTATCCTCGAGTGTAGATGTGCAATTGTTTCACCTTCTTCAAGACGGAGGTTGGTGAGCTGGTTGCGAAGTAAGTCCCGTCTCGCAAGCTTGGCTTCGGATGTTCCTTCGTGTAATTCAAGGAACTTCTCCCAAAGCTCCTTTGCCGAATTGTAGGTGCCGACACGGTTGACTTCTTGTGGAGGAAGTACGGTTAGCAGATGGAATTCTGCTTTCTTGTTTGCCACGTACTCGGCCTGCTCTTTCTTTGTCCATTGACTTTTTGTTTTGCCCTCGGGAGCTTCAAAACCGAGTTCCATTATTAATAATAAATCAAAATCGGTACCGAAAAATATCTCCATGTGCTTCTTCCAGCTTGCAAAGTCCCCCTCGAATTTTGGCGGGTGGATATTAGATCCGGCCATCTTGTTGCTTCGTTCGGCGGTTAGTCCTCCTGAAGCGTCTCGGCTCTGATACCACTTGTTGGACCGTTGGGCCGGCTAGAAGGGGGGGGGGGGTTGAATAGCCCTGAATAAAACACAATCCTTTCTCGAACAATTAAGCTAACACTTGAAAAATAGATTAAACAGAAAATAAAGCATAAAAACGAGGCACCGGATTTGACTTGGTTACAACCGGGGAGGTTGTTAATCCAAGGAAGATGGTTGCACTAAGAACTCCTTCAGGCGGAGAAGCCTCGTTTACAATAGTGTAGGCACAAAAAGAATGAAGCTAATCAAAGCAGTGGAAGCACACAAGTGTTGTTACAATTTCTGAACTGATGATAAGCTTCTGGACCAAGGCTATATTTATAGCCTTGGTCGGGGCGCCTGGAAGGGTTCCGGGCGCCCTGGGGGGGATAAAGTTTTATCCCCCAACGTTCAGATCGCGTAAATCGCGATCTTGGTTAAAATCAGGGTCCGGGCGCCCGGAAGCATTCCGGGCGCCTGGAAGCATTCCGGGCGCCTGGAAGCATTCCGGGCGCCCCGGACAGCTCCGAGCGCCCGGATTGGTTCCGGGCGCCCCGAAGCAAAAAGTCAACTACAGTTGACTTTTTGTCCGGGACCACTTCTCCGTTAAGTCCCCGACTCGGTCCGGGTCTTCTGCTCCGGATCTGCTTGATTGGGTGATCTCTGACATCCGGAATAGGGCTCACCCGAACCCATCTTCCGGTCTTCTCGAGCGTGCTTCCCTCCGGCTTCTCGTCCCTCGGAATTGTCGCGTGTCCCTTCTCGTCCACCAGCGTACTCATCCGCAGACTTCATCCCTCGATCGCACCCCGTGTCGACCTTCGCGCTAGCTGCGTCTCTTGCTCCCCGAGCAATCTTCCGCTCCGGCTTTCGTACCTCGGAACCATCGCGCGCACTTCCTTCTCGTCCGCCGGTGTACTCTTCCGCAGCGCCTCGTCCCTCGGACGCACCGCGTGTCGTCCTTCTCGCTAGCTGCGTCTTCCGCTCGAGTACCTGTGCTCCTAAGCTCCTGCACACTTAGACACAAGGTTAAATACAACGCAGGACCTAACTTAACTTGTTGATCACACCAAAACAACCTTGGGGTTCCAACAATAACTATATGTTTAGATGAAGTCAAAACTCAACTAGATACACTAAATCAACATCTTGAGTCTTGTTCATCATCCTAACATCTCACTTGTATTTAATGTGTACTAAAATACATACAAGTTATCTTATAGTATTTGTAAGATGTAGATTTTAGTTTTGCCCTAACTAAGGGTTCGTGCATATCTATCTAGGTATTTTAGAAATTTTGAACATCCACCTAGGATGTCACTTGTTAGTAAATGTCATTGTCCTTAATTACAAGGAATTAAAAATAATGCATGATTATTTTATAGCATACATCAAAAAAAAATAATTTTTAAAATAAAATATACTATTGTTATATGATATATGTATGGCATGACATGGTATTTTTGTATTTTTCATAATAAACATGAATGTAAAAATGATGTCATGGCATATGATGGGCAAACAATCATGGCAATTTAGCATAAGTAAAATATACCTAGATATTCTATCTAAGTGTCCTTAATCCTTAGCTAAACCTAAAATTGATCCTAGATTTGCCCTCATTTTCTCAAAAAAATGTTAAACCCCAACTTGTCATTTCTTCTGCCTTTCCTTAGTTGTGTCAATTTAAATTATGTGTAATTTCTTAAGGTTTGGCATATTTTACTCTTCCAAAGAGTAAACACTTAAATTAAGACTTAAATTTGCCCTTAGCTCCTTAAGAAAATATCAAAATCCCAATTTGACATTTCTTATGCTTTTCTTAAGTGTGCTAATTTAAATTAAGTTCAATTCCTCAAATTTTGGCACATTTTACTCTTCCAAAGAGTAAACATATGATTCATTTCATTTTCAAAGGTTTACAAAAAACCTTGAAAATGCTCTCCAAGTGCCAACTACATTAAGGTTAGGTTAACCACCCTTCCAATTTGAGTTGACACTCTCTAACCCTCTAGGGTATAAAGAATGTTCTCCTAGGAATCCAACACCTATTGGTGCTCCTTGGATGCTCTAGGTACTCACTAGGGATGACTTCCCTAAATACCTTCCTAATGACCTTTTTAAGCTTCTTAGAAGCCTTGGTCACTTCCTTTGTGACCTTCTTGGTGACTTTCTTTGACTTTTTAGAAGTCTTAGTCATATTTGTTGTTGCAAAGATACTTCTTGGGATAACTTCCCTTGTATCTTTAACTTGACCCCTAAACCTATGGTTGGTTCCATAACTATATGGAACCCTATGATGAGAAGGAACGTCCTTCTTGGTTATGGGTTTGTATCCCAAACCTCTACAACCATTGGATGGTTCTTGTCTAACTCTCCCTAGGTTATGCTCATTTTAACCCTTAATAATCTTTTCCATTTTCTTTAGGGTCTTTTATAATTTATCAAGCCTTGACCTCAAGGCTTGATTTTTCAATCTTAAATCCTTAGATTTTGATTTTTCTTGATTTCTATGAGCATTTCTATTTTTAGGCCTATAATTAAAATCCTTAGAGTTATTGCCTAAGTTTTTATCGACCTTCCTAGCCCTAGGTTGAGTTGTTTTAGCATGATAAGCCACTTGTTTTTCTTTAATTCTATCATGCCTTCTATTTTCATGATAAATAACATTAAAATGATATAAGTTATTCCTATCATGCTTTTTATCATTACTCAAAGGTATAGACTCAATAAATGATACCTTAGGTTTTACCTTGGAAGCTCCCCCTTGACTTGTGCTTCCTCCTTTAGGCTTGACCAATTTCTTCCCCTTTGGACATTGGCTCTGGTAATGTCCTTTTTGGTTGCAAGAAAAGCACACAATGTGCTCCTTGCTCTTTTTTGTTGCGGGGCGGTCTCCTTGGGCTTCTCCTTACCCTTTAGTGCCACTTGTCCCTTCTTCTTGGCCAATTTAGAGCACTTACTCTTATAGTGCCCATGTTTCGTACACTCAAAATATATAATATGATTTTTATTATTTAACATTGAAATAGTTATACCTTCTTTGCTTGTAGGGGTGGCATCATCTTCTTCTTCTTCACTTGATCCAAAGGTAAAGACTTCTTCTCGCTCCGGAGTCAATGATCTACACTCCCCCTTAATCCTAGAGGTGGAGGCTTCATCATCATCATCCTGATGTACATGAAACAATGAGTATGCTCCCTCCTTGCCTTTTTCTTTACACTTGGTGGAGGATGAAGCTTCTTGAACTTCTACTTCGAAAGTTGAGCATCTCTCAACTTCGGAGTCCTCTTCCTCTTGGTCTTGCTCCAATGAGTCGTTCTCTTTAGATTTTTCTTAGTTTGGTACAGTGGAGGGTTCTTCACGAAGCTTGGCCAATTTTCTCTATAGTTCATTTGCATCCTTGTATTCTCCAATTTTGCAAATGATTGTGCTTGGCAATAGACTAACTAATAATTTGGTTACCTTATTGTTCACCTCGCACCTTTAAATTTTCTCCTTGCTCCATTTGCTTTTCTTGAGAATTTTGCCCTTTGAATCTTTTGGAGCTTCAAAGCCTTCCATTAGAGCAAACCATTGCTCTATGTCCATCATAAGAAAATTTTCAATCCTTGATTTCCAAAAATCGAAGCTCATTGATACGAATGGTGGAGGCACCCTTGTATCGAATTTGAGCCCATCTCAGAATTTCATCTTGAAGTTGAGCCTTTGATGAAGTTTTTGAATTGTTGGAATTTGCTTCAACTTTTTCTCCCTCTAGCTTGTTGCCCCTTCCGGCGATGATTCTGGTGAAGAGCGACCTCACTCTGATACCACTTGTTAGGGTCGATTTGTAGCAAGAGGGGGGGATAAATAGCTCATCGCGTTCGTTGACTTGCTTCATGATGATGATGTGCAGCGAAAAACACTCAAGCAACGCTAACGCTAGGATTTACTTGGTATCCACCTCAAGAAGAGGTGACTAATCCAAGGATCAAACCCTCACTCACTCATCCACTATGAAAACACTCCTTTACAGTGACTACCGAAGGCAGAGAAGAAAAGGGAAACAAATACAAGTAAAATCTTACAAGATTTACAACATATAGCTGAAACCCTATCTTCTTCTTCTTGTGTCGAATGCCTCTTGACCTTGGAAGTGTAGCAACAATTTTCTCCAAAAATCTTTAAGAATCTGGCGTGAACTTGTGAGAATGATCATAAGAAGTAGAGAGGAAGAGATATGGAATCGCTGCAAGGAAGATGGCTTTAAACCCGACGCTTCCTTCGCAACAATCACAACCCAATCAATTGACCAATCGATTGGGGAGGCTTGAATCAATCGGATGATCGATTCAAAGTGCCTCTGTGCTCTCTGGAATAAGACCTGAATCGATCGACAGATCGATTCAATGCTTTTCGTGACTCACGCGATTTCCAACCCCCCAATCGATCGACCAATCGATTGGGGATGCCCAATCGATCGGCTGATCGATTGGGGATGCCCAATCAATCGGCTGATCGATTGGGGAAGCTTCTGTGGTCACGATTTTGCTTCCCAATTGATCGTTCGATCGATTGGGCTAGCCTTCACTCACGACACATCTTCAATCGATCGGTTGATCGATTGACTTCCCTTTGACTTGCTTAAACCAAGTCTAAGGTCCTCAAATCCAACATCCAGTCAACCGTGACCTATTGGAACTCCTCATGCCTAGCATCTGGTGAACCTTGACCTGCAGAGACTTCTTCGTTAAGTGTCCGGTCAACCCTTTGACCCACTTGGACTTTTCTCCTCGTGCCAAGTGGCCGATTAACCTTGACCCACTTGGACTTACCATCTCGTGCCAAGTGTCCGGTCCTCCATGACCCACTTGGACTTCCACCAGATATCCGGTCAACCTTGATCCATCTGGATTTCCTTGTGCCAAGTATTCGGTCAATCCTTTGAACTACTTGGGTTTCCCAACACCAGGTGTCCAATCAATCTTAACCCACCTGGATCTCCGCGTACCTGGCTTCACTCACCAGGTCTTTCTATCTGCCTAGCTTCACTCACTAGGACTTTTCATCTGCTTGGCTTCACTCACCAAGACTTTCACCTAGCTTCACTCACTAGGTTTTCACCTGGCTTCGCTCACCAGGATTTTCCCACTGCCCAGCTTTACTCATCGGGACTTTCACCTGCCTAGCTTCACTCAGTAGGTCTTTCACCTAGTTTTACTCACTAGGATTTCCTAGCTACCTAGCTTCACTCACTAGGTCTTTCACATGGCTTCACTCACCAGGATTTCCCTGTAACGACCACCCTTCTTACTACTACTCTCTAAGGGCGACTGTTACCTAACTATTACTCTACTTACTAGTGTCACTTATGCTAATATTAGCAACACTTAGATTTATCACGTCCCCAGAGGAAGTCCTACCGAAAAATTTCGGCAGAATCTCCCCTGTACCGGTGACCAAATCAACCATACAGATACTAAATACACAGCCACAGGCGGCTGGAACATATTTTTCACAATCACGCAGTGATAAAAACCACAATAAGAAGAAAGAAACTACTCTAGCAATAGTAAACAACTATATCACTCCACGAATAATAAAAGAAAACTAATTACAAGTGCGGAACAAACTCAACTACAATCCCAATTGCATAATAACATTAAAAGAGAACTAAAAGAACTAAACAGAAAAGTCTTGGCAATTTGCCAGCTCATTCTGGATCTCTCCATAGTCCAGTCATCACACACCTCCATCACCACTACCTTGTCGCCTTCCTTTCATATTTTATCTTTTCCTTTATCTGCAGTAGGAGGAAAAATAGATCTATAAGCGAAACGCTTAGTAAGTACTAATCTATCTCACAAAAACTCGAAATGCATAGAAATGCAAACGATACTTAAACTGAAATGCTAAAAGAAAAGCTACATGTACTCATCTAATAGCAAGGTACTCAAATAAACTGCATACTCATGATATACCAGAATAAAGCTGAATACTGGAAATAAAACTAATCATGCTCACTAAACTGATAAGAAAAGTAATGAAACACATGTTGTATGCTTAGAATTAAAGGAACTAAACTTCTGCAAATTCTAAACATAGGTGATACTTGTTTCATTTACTTATAGCTTTATACTTGAAATTAATCTTTTAATTTCTTTTACTTTTACTTTTCTTTCTTCTTCTTTTCTTTCTTCTTCTTTTTCTTGGGGCCCAGGCTTAGTACCATCTTATGTGCGCTCCCTAATAGAGACTGTTGTAGTCACACAGGGTAAAGACCTCGGTCTTACCAGGGTCGAGACCTCGGAAACGGTCACCTGGATTTGTTTAACGACAACCTCGGAAGTCGGGTACTAGCCTCTTACTTTAATTTACTTGTTATCTCTTTTTTTTAACTAGACCTTGGTCTTTTTCTTACTTATAGCTGCTCATTATAGCAAGGAAAGTCCAAACTAAATGCTATGTGCATACATGTATATGCTAAAATTTGTTCATGAATATCTTAAAGCAAAGGGAAACAAAAATCAGCATACTACTATATGTTATAATCTGTTCATGCACATCTTAAAGCAAAGGGAAACAAAAATCAGCATGCTACTATATGCTAAAATCTGTTCATATGAATACTAAAAATCTGCACATATGAATAACAAAAATCTGCACACGTGAATCATTAAAAATCTACGAATGAAACAGAATTAAAAACTAATACGACTCATGCTATTCTAATACTGCATACTTTAAATAAAGGCTGCCCTTCTAACTAAATAAGGGTTGTTCTTGCCCTTTGAGTTGCAAGGAAAATGCTAAACCATTCTAACTAATTAAAGGGTTGTTCTTGCCTTTTTGAGTAGCAAGGAAAATGCTAATTGCATGCTTAAATAACAAAGGTTATTCATGATCAGAAACATGGAAATCCAAGGCTAAGATACTAAACTTAAAACTAATCATGTGCACGGAATTAGCAAGGAAGAACTAAGCTATAATGCTAAATTCTGCATACAAAGAGATCTAACTACACTAAAATTCTGCTCATGATATTCTAATAGCAAAGGAAACTAGAAAATATTCCTGTGTATATCTAGTGGCAAAGGGAACTGATCATGTCCAACTAATAGCAAACAAAACTGGAAAATAAATCTACACATCATAACTTATTTCCAACTAAGCAAAGCAATAAGAAAGGTTACTGTTGGACCGATGCGGCCGGGTAGAAGGGGGGGGGGGTTGAATAGCCCTGAAAAATCAAACACAACCCTTTCTCGTACGATTAAGCTAACACATAAAAAATAGATTAAACAGAAAATAAAGCATAAAAACGAGGCACCGAATTTGACTTGGTTACAACCGGGGAGGTTGTTAATCCAAGGATGAAGATCGCACTAAGAGCTCCTTCAGGCGGAGAAACCTCGTTTACAGCAGTGTAAGCACAGAAAGACAGAAGCTAATCTAAACAGTGGAAGCACACAAGTGTTGTTTACAATTTCTGAACTGATGAAGAGCTTCTGGACCAAGGCTATATTTATAGCCTTGGTCGGGGCGCCTGGAAAGGTTCCGGGCGCCCTGGGGGGGATAAAATTTATCCCCCAACGTTCAGATCGAGATAATTCTCGATCTGGTCAAAATTACTGTTCCGGGCGCCCGGAAGGATTCCGGGCGCCCCGGTCAGTTCCGAGCACCCCGGACCTCGAAAGTCAACATAGTTGACTTTTTCATCCGGGACCGCTTCTCTGGTTCAGTCCCGATTCGGTCCGGTTCTTCCGCTCCGGATCCTCTTGATTGGGTGATCTCTGCTATCTGGAATAGGGCTCACCCGAACCCATCTTCCGGTCTTCTCGAGCGTGCTTCCCTCCGGCTTCTCGTCCCTCGGAATTGCCGCGTGTCCCTTCTCGTCCACCAGCGTACTCATCCGCAGACTTCGTCCCTCGATCGCACTCCGTGCCGACCTTCGCACTAGCTGCGTCTCTTGCTCCCCGAGCAATCTTCCGCTCCGGCTTTCGTACCTCGGAACCATCGCGCGCACTTCCTTCTCGTCCGCCGGTGTACTCTTCCGCAGCGCCTCGTCCCTCGGACGCACTGCGTGCCGTCCTTCTCACTAGCTGCGTCTTCCGCTCGAGTACCTGTGCTCCTAAGCTCCTGCACACTTAGACACAAGGTTAGAAAACAACAGAACCTAACTTAACTTGTTGATCACACCAAAACCAACCTTGGGGTTCCAATAATCTCCCCCTTTTTGGTGTGATCAACCCAAGTTAAGCTAGGGTTAACTAGACAAAAAATAAACTAACTAAATTTACAATTTAGTGCACAAAGATAGAAAAAAAATAGTTTTAGGCTACCTCCCCCTAGACTTATACTTATCCTTCTCCCCCTTTGATCACAAAAAAATGGGGTTCCAAAAAAAATCTAAGGGTTAAAGACTTAGAAAATTTTGAAAAGCTACCTTAAAAAAAATTTCTAAGTCAAAATATTCTAAGTTAGAAAAAGAATTTTGCAATCAATAAAACTTAATTAAATATTTTGAAAAATATTTTTGAATCAATAAAAGCAGAAAAAACTCTAAGTAAAATTTTAACTTAGGAAAAAATAATTTTTGAAAATTTTTCTAAACACTCTAAGTAAAAATTATTTTTGAAAATAGAATTTTAAAAAAATTAATTATTTAAAAAAAATTTATGTCAAAATTTTGAAACATGTTTGAATATCTTTTTAAAGTATTAAATAATTCTAGTATTAATGCTTTATTAATTAAACATTTATTTCAATATTTGGCTTCCAGGCAGTGGCGAGGCACTAGGCCTTCTTGGTTATTGGAGCAACAACCACTTTCTAGTCAAAGCCCATAAAGAAATTTTTGTTTAATTTTCTCACTTAAAGCGCTAACTTTGATTTTAAAATTTACACTAAGCAAGATTTAGGAACCCAATAAAGGTTCCAACCTACTGGATTAACTAAAAATTTCTTAGGACATATTTTCTAGAGATATTTTTAATTTGTCCCTGGTGATATCTATAATACCAATTCAAATTATTGAACCTTCTAAAATTGGTTTTAGATGAGCAAGCAGAGTTTTTCAAGTTTTCTACTTGAATTTTTAAATTTTGAATTTCTAATTTTAATTTTTCATTTTCTAAATTTGATTTATCTAGCATTTCTAACGGACAAGATGTAGCTAATATTGCTTTTAAATCTTTATTTTCATTTTCTAATTTGCAGCAATCTTTTGTTAAAATTTTAATGAATTTAAACATTTTATCAGGAGGAAGAGATCGTACCTCACTTACCTTGTCGATCTCATAGTCGGTTTCTCCCCCTGAACTGCTGCTCTCTTCGGACGTGGCTCCCCCTTCATTGATGCTTTCGATGCTCATTTCGGAAGAGCTTGACTCGCAGTCGTCGTCTTGATGACTCGCCATTAACGCGAGCCCGGAGAACTCCTCGACTTCCGATTCCGACGACGTATCGTCCCACGTCGCTTTTAGGGCCTTGTGCTTTTGGATAGGCTTCTTACCCTTATCCTTCCCTTTGTTCTTCAGTTTAGGGCAATTGTCCTTGACGTGCCCTTCTTCATCGCAATGGTAGCAGCGGATGGTTCTTTTCTTTCTTCCCTGCGGATGGTTAGATTTCCTAGATTTACAAATATTTTTAAATCGTCTTACCATCATTACCATTTCCTCGTCGTCGAGAGAAGATTCTGACTGAGGTTCGTCTCTCGAAGCTTTAAGAGCGACATTATTCTTGGGCTCCTTCGGACCTGCACATCTTGACTCATGCACTTCAAAAGTTGAAAAGAATTCGTCTAATGAAATTTTTTCTAGATCTTTTGAAATGTAAAAGGCATCTACTAGTGATGCCCATTTTGAGTTTCTAGGAAAGGAATTTAGGGCATACCTTAGCGAATCTCGGTTACTTACCTCTTCTCCGAGATTCGTAAGTCTAGTGATGAGTTCCTGAATCCTTGAGTGTAGATGTGCAATTGTTTCACCTTCTTCAAATCGGAGGTTTGTAAGCTGGTTACGAAGTAAATCCCGTCTTGCAAGTTTGGCTTCGGATGTTCCTTCGTGTAACTCCAGGAATTTCTCCCAAAGCTCCTTTGCCGAGTTGTAGGTACCGACTCGATTGACTTCTTGTGTTGGAAGTACACTTAGCAGATGGAATTCTGCTTTCTTGTTTGCCACGTGGTCAACCTGCTCCTTCTTTGACCATTGATTTCTTGCTTTGCCCTCTGGTGCTTCATAGCCAAATTCCATTGTTAGTAATAAATCATAATCTGTTTCAAGAAATACCTCCATTCGATTTTTCCAGCTAGCGAAGTCCCCTTCGAATTTTGGTGCGTGGATGTTGGATCCGGCCATCTTGTTGCTTTGATCGGCGACTCAGAGCGCCTGCTCGATACCACTTGTTGGACCGATGCGGTCGGGTAGAAGGGGTTGAATAGCCTGAAAAATCAAACACAACCCTTTCTCGCGATTAAGCTAACACATAAAAATAGATTAAGCAGAAAATAAAGCATAAAACGAGGCACCGAATTTGACTTGGTTACAAGGGAGGTTGTTAATCCAAGGATGAAGATCGCACTAAGAGCTCCTTCAGGCGGAAAAGCCTCGTAAAAAGAAAGAAGCTAATCTAAGCGGTGGAAGCACACAAGTGTTGTTTACAATTTCGAACCGATGAAGAGCTTCGGACCAAGGCTATATTTATAGCCTTGGTGGCGCCCTGAAGGTTCCAGGCGCCAGGGGATAAAATTTATCCCCAACGTTGATCGAGATAATTCTCGATCTGGTCAAAATCTTGTTCCGGCGCCGGAAGGATTCCGGCGCCGGTCCGGCCCGATTCGGCGCCCGGACCTCGAAATCAACACGGTTGACTTTTCATCCGGGACCGCTTCTCCGGTTCGGTCCTCGGTCCGGTTCTTCCGCTCCGGATCCGCTTGATTGGGTGATCTCTGCTATCCGGAATAGGGCTCACCCGAACCCATCTTCCGGTCTTCTCGAGCGTGCTTCCCTCCGGCTTCTCGTCCCTCGGAATTGCCGCGTGTCCCTTCTCGTCCACCAGCGTACTCATCCGCAGACTTCGTCCCTCGATCGCACTCCGTGCCGACCTTCGCGCTAGCTGCGTCTCTTGCTCCCCGAGCAATCTTCCGCTCCGGCTTTCGTACCTCGGAACCATCGCGCGCACTTCCTTCTCGTCCGCCGGTGTACTCTTCCGCAGCGCCTCGTCCCTCGGACGCACCGCGTGCCGTCCTTCTCGCTAGCTGCGTCTTCCGCTCGAGTACCTGTGCTCCTAAGCTCCTGCACACTTAGACACAAGGTTAGAAAACAACAAAACCTAACTTAACTTGTTGATCACACCAAAACCAACCTTGGGGTTCCAACAGTTACTGCTGCTATCAAACGTCTATTTGATAAAGAAATCTGCCCATCTACTTGCAATAGAAATCTGCACATCTATTAGAAATAGAAGACTGCTTATGATCAACTAATAGAAACTGAAACCACATGTTAACCCTAAACAATTTATTCGTTTATCTCAGATTTCAACCAAAACTAAACCCCTAGCAAGCATAGATTCGGCTCAAACACAATCCTACATGCTCAATCAAGCTAAACCATTTCTTGATCCTTCTTTGAAACCCTCGGCACAGGACTACCCAAACTTGAAATGCTAATGATCAAGGGTTGTTTGTGCCCATCTGCACAGCCCCAATGAAAGACAAGCTTGCTGGAATTTATGGGCAGCGGGTAGGTATACAAGGATACAACATTGAAGTGCTAAAGGCATGCTTAAAACACAATTGCGTACTAAAATTAGAGGGTTGTTCAGATTATCACCATTGAGCAAGGAAAGAAAACTCTAGCATATGATTCTACTCGGCACTGTGAAATCCAGAAGCAAGGACAGAAAATGCTAGCATGGCAATTCGGCACAGCAACTCAACCTTAGAAATTCGGCTAGATAAACAAAGCAAGGGAAGGAAAAGCCCTAGCATACAATCCTACCCGGCACATTCAAATCCGAAGTAAGGAAATGAAAATCTGAAACTCAGAGCTACTCCTACCATAGGTGAGTAGTACTTACACTTGCTTTTAGAACTTACAACCGAAGAGAAGCAAGTTCTAGGGTTTGGGGTGAAGCTTGAAGATCTCGGCGGCTCCCTTGAGTTCCCGAGCTCCCTGCGTCGCGGTGACCACGCACGGGTGAAGGCCGGCCGGAAGAAACCTTCGTCGGCGCCGGAGAAAAGACCTAACGCCGTCGCCCCTTTTCGCCCGAGAAGGATCGCTCGAAGAACAGCGTCGTCGCGAGGAAGGGGAGAAGAGGTTTCGGGCTCGGGAAGAAAATTTAGGTCTTTTTAAAACTAGGGTTTTCTATTATAACTATACCTTAAATCTATTTCTCTCCATACTTGGTTAACAAAACCCGCGTAGATCAGCTGGTTGGCTGCGCCCGGTTAGGTCGGGTTCGACCCGAGGTCATGGGTTCGAGTGTTACCTTCAACGGTTTTTTGTCAGAACTTCTTTCTTTTTGTAAACCTACTAAACGACCTCCAAAAATTACGTAAAAATACTCTAAAAATTCCTAAAAATCTCTAGAATATTTTAAAAGTATTTCTAAATATTTTTATGGACTTTTAGAACTTGAAATAGGGAAAATTGGGTCATTACATTCCCAACTGCCTAGCTTCACTCACTAGGTCTTTCACCTGACTTCACTCACCAGGATTTACCTTTACCTAACCTTCAGTTAGGGATTTCTCAGTCAAGTATCCGGTCAACCCTTTGACCTACTTGACTCTTCTTCACATCTAACTCGTCAGTCCTTGACCAGAGGAGAATTGTATCAACAATCTATCCAATAAAATGATTGCATCTGCAATCTCCATGATCCGGTGGTAAGAACAGAGGACCCTCGTTGTGAGAGGTCAACGCCACGTGTAAGTCACAAAGCCGGCCGGTCCATCGAAGAAGGCCGGGCCAACCTCTCCGACCGGAGAAAGGGGTCTAACCCACCGGGCGGCCGACCGGTGTTTAGCTGATGGTAAAAGGCACCCCTATGGAAGTCAAGGTTCCGGCGCTCATGGAGCAAGACCGTAGGGCCGAGCGGACCTCACGCTCAGCCGAAGACATGAAGCATACTGCTAACAGTCGCCACAAAACACTACCGATAATTTCTCTAAGTGGACCAGCATATATGACCGGCCGGACGGAAGGTGGACGTGGGTCGGTCGGACGACCGGCAGGAGTTCGGGGGAAAAAGACAAGGGACATCTTCTGACAGCTGGCATGCTTCGTGATATGGTCATACTCCAAATCATGTGACAGGGGGCTTCGCTGTCCCATCGAGGACATGCTTTGACTGTAGCAGTATGGGTCAGGTAAGCTTTCTGACAAGCCCTTACGAGGGTATGGGCTACAAACACGTGTACACCTCGATATGTGTGCACTTACTTCTCTGCTGCCCTATATAAAGGCCCTCATCCTTCGCCGGAGGTACGCGTTTTTACATTTCGAGAGCCACTTTTCACCGCTTGCTTGCCTGACTTGAGCGTCGGAGGGTCGCCGCCGGGAACCCCTTCCCGGCCCGACTTCTGTGCAGGTTCGCCGGAGCTTCGTGCAACCAGTTGAGGATCCACACCAGCAGCAGGGGAACGCCACGTGCCCAGCGTCCGTTGGCTCAGCATTCGGACAGGATCAATTTGGCGCCGTCTGTGGGAACGCTCCTGCATCCGAACGGAAGTAATGGACGAGACTGGACGACAACACACGGTGACGCTCTCTATGGAGGAACTCGACGCTCTGGTCGAGTTGAGGGCCGCCAATCTTGTGGAGCAGAAACAGAAATCAGCAGCCGAGCGGCCAGAGCAACAAGCAACGTCTGCGTCTGGTGGCCGAGCGGAAGCACCTCAAGCCACCGTTGCATTCCACCGGGCCCTATTCCGCACCCCCGAAGCCATACCCACTCATAGAGATAGGGAATCTTCTTCGGATGAAATGTCGAGACGAGACAGGAAAGGGAAAGCCCCCCGAGCGGACTCATCGCCCGAGCGGATTAATCGCCAATTCTCAGAAGCCATCTTGAAGGATCCTCTGCCAAAGCACTACGTGCCCCCGATGATCGGCGAATACAATGGAACCACCGATCCGGACGATCATTTGGGCAAGTTCAATAACACGGCAACCCTGCACCAATACACAGATGGGGTGAAGTGTCGGGTTTTCCTCACCACCCTATCTAGATCGGCTCAACGATGGTTTCGGAGATTGCCGGACGGATCCATCACAAACTTCAAGGACTTCCGAACGGCCTTCCTCCATCACTTCGCAAGCAGTCGGCGCTATCAAAAAACCAACGTCAGTTTGTTCGCAATCAAGCAAGAGCCCAGAGAGCCGCTCAGAGCCTATATCCAGCGGTTCAACCGAGTGGCCATGGATATTCCAACGGCCACCTCGGAGACAATGATGAATGCCTTCACACAAGGCCTAGTGGATGGAGATTTCTTCCGGTCGCTCATTCGCAAGCCGCCCCGAGACTACGACCACATGCTACACCGAGCCAACGAATACATCAACGTAGAGGAAGTCCAAGCCGCCCGAAAAAAAGAAACACCAACCGAGCGGGCTCCAATTACCGAGCGGAAGCCGCACACTGCCCATCCACCCAGAGGACCGAGGGCTGAAGTAATCCGCTCCCCCCATGCAAGGGCACACGTCCAAGAGGTATCTGCCGCTCGGCCCAAGCCAAAGAAGAAATGGACCCTGATGTTCTGCTCCTTCCACCGGACGGATACGCACAACACAAGGGATTGTCGAAGTCTTCCCTTGATTGCTCATCCCGTTCCCCGGAATGGCGGTCGACGGTCTCCCTCAGTCGACAGGCGACAGAGAACTCATGAATCCGATCGGACACAACCTGACAGGCGACAACAACAGACCCCCGATCGGCATCGCTCTCCAAGGCGGGACAATCGGTAAATGTCTAGAGAACGGTCCCGACCGTCCGCTCGGGAAGAAGAAAATAGAAGTAATACTTCCCGAGGCGAGATCAACATCATAGCTGGTGGTCCGACCGGAGGAGATTCCAACCGAGCAAGGAAAGCAAGCGTCCGGCAGCTCCAGATCCATGCGGTCGGCTGCAGCCAGGAACGGGCGAGCGGACCAGAAATTAGTTTCGGACCCCGGGATTTGGAAGGAGTGGAAGTCCCCCATGACGACGCCCTTCTCATCAAAGCGGTAATAGCGAATTATACTATCCACCGTGTTTTTATTGACACAGGGATCTCGGTCAATATCATATTCAAAAAGACATTTGATCAACTACAAATTGATCGAGCCGAGCTGCTTCCCATGATAACCCCCCTCTACGGGTTTACGGGCAACGAAGTCCTTCCGGTCGGACAAACCCGTATGGCTATTTCATTGGGAGAAGAGCCGCTCAGAAGGACGCGTACAGCAAACTTCGTGGTGGTCGACTCGCCCTCATCATACAACGTCATTCTGGGACGACCGGCGCTCAGTGAGTTCCGAGCGGCCGTCTCCACCTTCCACGAGAAGATCAAATTCCCCGTCGAAGACAAAGTGGGAGAAGTACGAGGGGATCAACTGGCAGCTCGGCGATGCTACATCGAGATGGTCCGAGCAGAAGCCAATTCCGCTCGGAAAACGCCCTGGATCGAGGTAAACGTCATCACTAAAAAGCCTCCCTCTTTAGTTTACGAAGAAAAAGAGGAAGTGCAGATACACCCGACCTGGTCGAAGGCCACGACATTCATCGCATCCGACCTGGAGGCGAATCAGAAAGAGGAGGTGATCCAATGCCTCCGGAGAAACCATGATGTCTTTGTCTGGTCGACACATGAGCTGCCCGGAATCTCACCAGGTATAGCGCAACATGAGCTACACGTCCGACCAGACGCATGGCCAGTCAAGCAAAGAAAAAGGGATTTTAGCGCCGAGCAAAATTCCATCATCCGAGCGGAGGTGGAAAAACTCTTGGAGGCCGGCCACATTCGCGAGGTACAGTTCCCGAGCTGGCTGGCGAACGTAGTATTAGTCTCCAAGCCGGGCAACAAGTGGAGAGTATGCATAGATTTTCGGGATCTCAACAAAGCTTGCCCGAAAGACTTTTATCCTCTACCACGGATAGATCAGCTAGTGGACTCTACAGCCGGCTGCGAATTAATATGTATGCTCGACGCTTACCAAGGCTATCATCAAGTGCCGCTCGCCCGTGACGATCAAGAAAAAGTCAGCTTCGTGACGGCCGACGGCACCTACTGCTATAATGTGATGCCGTTCGATTTGAAGAACGCGGGAGCCACTTATCAACGCTTGATGAACAAAGTGTTCAAAGAGCAGATCGGGCGGAATCTGGAAGTTTATGTGGACGACATTCTCATCAAGTCCGTCCGAGCGGTCGATCTCTTCAAAGACATGGAGGAAACCTTCCGAACGCTACGCAAATATGGAGTCAAACTAAATCCCCAGAAGTGCCTGTTCGGAGCGAAAGGAGGGCGTTTCTTGGGGTACATAGTGACCGAACGGGGCATCGAAGCAAATCCCAGCAAGGTGAAAGCTCTACAAGACATGCCGCCTCCAAGAAATACAAGGGAAGTGCAGCGCTTGACCGGTCGGATAACTGCTCTGTCCAGATTCATCTCCAAAACCGCCGACCGGAGCCTTCCTTTTTTCAAAATCTTGCGCAAAGCGACCAAGTTTCACTGGGACGAAGAATGCGATCGGGCATTTGAAGACTTGAAGACGTATTTGAACTCCCTCCCGGTACTAGCCAAGCCCGTTGCGGGTGAGCCGCTTTGCATCTATTTATCTTCTACTGAACAAGCCGTAGGCTCAGCGTTAGTAAGGCCGAGCGGAGAAGAGCCAGTGTATTTTCTGAGCCATATTTTAAAAGATGTTGAATCTCGCTACACCGGGCTCGAGAAACTTGCTTTTGCTTTGGTCCTAGCCGCTCGACGCCTCCGTCCTTATTTCTTGGCTCATACTATCATCGTCCGGACGAATAGCCCATTGGGAAGAGTGCTGCTGAATCCCGAAGCGTCCGGACGGCTCATCAAATGGACAACGGAGTTGAGCGAGTTCGACATTCAATACCAGCCCCGGTCGGCGATAAAGGCGCAGTCCTTGGCGAATTTCGTCACCGAGGTACAAAGGCCAGAGTCCGAAGCCGTGTGGAAGGTATTTGTAGACGGATCGTCCACTCGGCTCGGGAGCGGTATTGGTGTATTATTACTGTCTCCCCAAGAAGAGAAGATGCACTTATCCGTCCGGCTGGATTATAGAGCTACGAATAATGTGGCAGAGTATGAAGCCCTTATAGCTGGCTTACAGGCCGCCCGGCATGTAGGGGTCGGACGGGTAACGCTCCATTCAGACTCCCAATTGGCCGCTCAGCAGCTGACAGGTGCCTTTGAAATCAATAACGCTTGGCTCAAGCTTTACGCTCAAGCCTTCGAGAAGCTCAAGGCCGACTTCAGAGAAGTTATTATCCAGAAGATACCCCGAGCGGAGAACCAAGCGGCTGATGAGTTAGCCAAACTTGCAAGCTCAATAACACCGATCGTCATCCTACAGCCGATTGAACAAGTATCTTTGGTGGCACACGTCGAGCGGATGGAGGGCCTCACATCTCCGAGCGACTGGCGGACTCCCATCATGGCGTTTCTCCGCTCGGGTGCTACATCGTTCGATCGGGATGAGGCCCAGCTACTGAGGAGGAGACCCGGTCGGTTCACACTTATTGGAGATCAACTCTACAAGAAGGCTTTCTCCCGCCCGTTACTGAAATGCGTGAGCTCGGAAGACGCGACGTACATCCTCCAAGAAGTGCATCAATGATCCTGCGGTGGGCATCCGGGCGGACGATCGCTGGCTAAGAAAATCCTGCTGGCCGGATATTTCTGGCCAACTCTACAAACAAACGCTGCTCGGACTGTCACGACGTGCCTTTCTTGCCAAAGGTATCATAATTTCTCTCACCGACCGGCGGCGGAAATGAAGGCCGCTACTGTCTCTTGTCCGTTCGACCAATGGGGAATGGATATCGTGGGTCCGTTTCCTATGGCAACCCGACAGCGAAAATTTTTATTGGTGGCGGTAGATTATTTTTCCAAGTGGGTGGAGGCCGAGCCCCTAGCCAAGATCACCGAGCAGATGGTCAAGAAATTTATTTGGCAGAACATCATCTGTCGGTTCGGCATCCCTCGTCGACTTATTTCCGACAACGGGCGGCAGTTCACAGGAAAATTGCTTGAAGATTGGTGCAAAAGTTTCGGCATTGAACAGCACTTCACCTCCGTAGCCTATCCCCAAAGCAACGGTCTAGCCGAAGTAGCCAATCGAGAAATTCTTCGCATTCTGCGCGCTTGACTCGACCATTTGGGAGGAAGCTGGGTGGATGAAGTGTCGGGCGTCCTATGGGCCATCCGAATGACTCCAAAGGAAGGAACGGGCGTCACACCTTTCCATCTGGTGTACGGCGGCGAAGCGGTGATTCCTGTCGAAGTCGGCGTCGAGTCTGCCCGGATCCAGAATTATAATGAAGGCAACGCCGAGCGGAGGAACATGGAGCTAGATTTGGTTGAAGAAGAGCGAGCCAAGGCGTCCTTCCGACTGATGGCGTACCGGCAGCGGATGAAGCAAAACTACAACAGGCGCGTGATCCCCAGATCGTTCCAGGTCGACGACCTTGTCTGGAAGAAAGTCAAGTCGGTCGGCGACGTCAGCAAGATGGAAGCTCCCTGGGCAGGCCCTTTCAAGGTTATCGAAAAGCTCCGCTCCGGCGCTTACTATCTGGAGGATGAAGACGGACGGCAGCTGGATCGGCCATGGAGTGCAAATCATCTCCAGCCTTATCGTGCCGGATGAAAGGTGCACTGGTGTAACTCATTTGTGTATATTCTAGTCGCCCATATCCTTGTAATGCAGGAAGCAGAAATGAATTAAAAAGGATGGCTAGTGTGTTGGCCGAGCGGCTGTGTTAAAGACTAGCCCAAGACCGTCGAGCTCCGACATTAAAAATCGAGAGACGAGCCGGCGTCTATAAATCATCCGAGCGGAAGACCGTCGAGCTCCGACGTTAAAAATCGAGAGACGAGCCGGCGTCTATAAATAAGCCGAGCGGAAGACCGTCGAGCTCCGACGTTAAAAATCGAGAGATGAGCCGGCGTCTATAAATCATCCGAGCGGAAGACCGTCGAGCTCCGACGTTAAAAATCGAGAGACGAGCCGGCGTCTATAAATCATCCGAGCGGAAGACCGTCGAGCTCCGACGTTAAAAATCGAGAGACGAGCTGGCGTCTATAAATAAGCCGAGCGGAAGACCGTCGAGCTCCGACGTTAAAAATCAAGAGACTAGCCGGCGTCTATAAATCATCCGAGCGGAAGACCGTCGAGTTCCGACGTTAAAAATCAAGAGACGAGCCGGCGTCTATAAATAAGCCGAGCGGAAGGTCGTCGAGCTCCGACGTTAAAAATCAAGAGACGAGTCGGCGTCTGCAAATAAGCCGAGCGGAAGACCATCGAGCTCCGACGTTAAAAATCGAGAGACGAGCCGGCGTCTATAAATCATCCGAGCGGAAGACCGTCGAGCTCCGACGTTAAAAATCGAGAGACGAGCCGGCGTCTATAAATCATCCGAGCGGAGTAAAGCATCTAATATCCCGAGGCACGCGATTTCGATGTCGTTCGATCGTCTCTACGCTCTGAGTGGCCCAGTATCCAAAAGTACTTTGAAGGACACGGTATATTTAGCCGAGCGGGGAGATCACAACGATTACTTTGTTAAAATCCCTTTGGGGGGAGCACGAGAAGTAATAATGGGCGAGCGGATAAACACACATGTTGGTTATGAAAGGAGACAACAAATACGAGGAAAACATTGCATTAAAGGTAAAGCTTGAGGCCGAGCGGCCCAATTACAAAAAAGGATGATATCCGGGCGAGTGGCCGAATTACAGAAAACTACTCAATATAATCATAGAGGTCCCGGGGAATGTTATTCAGAAGCGCCATTGCCATTTGATCACCGGCCGGAATAGTAGTGGATTCCGGAAGAAGACCCTTAGACTTCAGATAAGTGGTGGTGGCGGTCATAGCCAAGTCGAAGGCTGTGTACATCCGCTCACATATTTTCTCCAAAAATTCAGGCGAGCGGATGTAGCTCTGTCTTAAGGCAGCGATCCGACTCGGCTCGGCATCTTGATATTCTTTGAAAGCCGCCTGGGAGCTAGTAAGGGCCTCATTCAGATTCTGAATCTTGTCCGCGTCGGCCGAGCGGCCCGCCTTCTCCCGGTCGAGCTGCTCTGTCAACTCCTTGATCTTCAGCTCCAGGCCCCGAGCCTCCACGTTCTTTTTCTCCAGATCGGAGATAGCTGTATTTTTCCGAGTGGTGGCCAGGGTTATTTTTGTGTCGAGCGACTTGACTTGTCACTTGGACTCGGCCAGGGCATGGGCCTGATCGGCTGTCTTCTTCTGCTCGGCTGCCAACAGAGTTTGAGCTTTCTTCAGCTCCTTTTGCAGCTCAGCATACGAGGGGCCTTGAGAGCCGGACGGACCGCTAGCCGCCTTCAGTTGTCTCAACTCCTCGTCCACCATGGCTAGGCGATTGGAGACGGCGATCTCCTCCACCCATCGCTGGCAAAAGAAAATTGTTAGTAGCCGATCGGAAAAATGCAGGCAAAACTTCAGAGAAAACGAACTTACCCCCGTGGCCTCCTGCATGTGGCTGTTAGCTAAGTTGCGAAGGGGCCCCTTCAAAGTGATGGTGTGCTCGGGCGCGGTCGGGCGGTTGACCTCAGGCAACAGCTCTTCAGTCGGGAGGTGAAGAGAGACTCGTATAGTACGGCCGTGGCCGGGGGTCGTCCGACCGGCAGTCGGAAGAGGATCAGAAGCCGGCGCAGAAAACTGCGAATGAATGGTCGAGCGTTGGACTGAATGACGAGCAGGCGGAAGAGTGCTGATCGGAGTAGCCTCAACTGGAGCAGCTGGCTCGTCCCAGTCAGAAGGCGTCCGGTCGGATGAAATGGTTTCGGCCTCTGGTGCCTTGCCCCGAGCAGTCGCAGTGACCCGCTCGGATGGTTGGACCGCAGAGGTAGCCGACCGCAGGGGAGTCTCCACTCGGCGCCGCTTTTGTAGAGGCTGCTCCTCCTCCCGAGCGGAACCTTCCTCAGGGACAGTTGGTTCTCCGGGAGGGATGGCTCCGCTGGCCACGTTTTGCTGAGAAGCTTGAGCGGCCGACTCAGCTTGAGTCCCGCTCTCTCCTTCATGAGATCCGACCGGCTGGATGCCCAGCGCTTCCATTTCCTTGGCCGCCGCGGCTTCCAGAGCTGCCGCCTTTCTCTTCAAAACGCCGTCCATCACCGAATCCATGACGATGTCCACTGTAAAGGAAAGAAAAGAAATCAATTAGCAATCAAAACAAAGGCCAAAGTAAAATTCTTACCGAAGTCGGTCGGAAGAGAAGTCCGTATGGGACTCAGGCCGAAGATGTACATCACTCCCTCGTGAAGGAGCTTATTGATGTCCAGGCGCAGACCGCTAGCATATTTGCAGCATGGAGGTAGTCCGGTCGGGTCTTGAATTTCTTCAGCTCGGGAGTGGGGGGTAGGCTGACCTGCCACTGGGTCGGGAAGTTGGCCCGATCGGGCATACGGATGTAGAAAAAATAATCCTTCCAATGCTTATTGGAAGTAGGTAGTTTGTTGAAGAAGACTAAGCCGGGTCGAGCTTGGAACATGAAGGTGCCCGGCTCGGCTTGCTTGGGGTAATAGAAATAAAAAAAAGACCTCCAGTCGGAGGAGGATGTTGTGAATCTTGAACAAAACAACAACACCACATAGGAGACGAAAGGTGTTGGGTACTAGACTGCCGAGCGGCATGCCGAAAAAATTACAAACATCTACGATGAACGGATGTACAGGGAAGCGCAAACCGGCGGTAAACTGGTCGCGGAAGACACAAAAAGCTCCGCACGGCGGCTTGTTAGGCCGAGCGGAAGGACCAGCTAAGCGAATTTCGAAATCCTCTGGGATTTCGAAATTGTCTGTCAGAATATCGAAGTCCCGCTGTTCGAATCGGGACTGCATGGTGGTGTACCATGGGCCAAGGGACTGGTCTTCCGGATGAGAAGAACTAGCCATGGTTCGATCGGAAGGAATCGAAAAGGCAAAAAGGCAAAAGGAGGAAGTCAGCGAACGAAAGGATATCCCGAGGATGAAAATATAGAAAAGGAATGTAAGGAAAGCACCGGAAACAAGGAAAGATGGCCTTACAATGAGAAGGAGTGGAAAAGAGACGCCGGAGGTTGTCGGAGAGCAGAAGCGGAATCGCCGGAGCTCCAAAGCGCTGGGGACAGGGATCGATATCGCGGAGGCAAATGAGAGAAAGAGAAGAAAACTTAAGAATTTATAGGGTGGAGGCCGGGCGGCCTCCACCGTTGGATCCAGGTCACGGGAATCAAAGCACGCATCGCTCCGTCCATTTCGAATCACTTCGATCACATCAAAGCACCATGCCACCGCCGCTGTACGGTGATGACAGTGCGCCACGTGGCATTCGACTATTCGACGCATTTAATGCACGCATGCTCAGCCTTAATGTCGAAGATTGGCGCCGATTACAAGGAGATCCGATGAAGGGCACTATTGATTCACTCAAGGCCTTCTCAGCGGTAGGCCGATCGGAGGATACTAGCATAAGGAGTCGCCCGGCCAAGCTCGCAGTCCAGTCAGTCGGACTAATCGCCTCCTTCGACTAGACTTCAAGGGAAGGCAAGTGATCCGGTGGTAAGAACAGAGGACCCTCGTTGTGAGAGGTCAACGCCACGTGTAAGTCACAGAGCCGGCCGGTCCATCGAAGAAGGCCGGGCCAACCTCTCCGACCGGAGAAAGGGGTCTAACCCACCGGGCGGCCGACCGGTGTTTAGCTGATGGTAAAAGGCACCCCTATGGAAGTCAAGGTTCCGGCACTCATGGAGCAAGACCGTAGGGCCGAGCGGACCTCACGCTCAGCCGAAGACATGAAGCATACTGCTAACAGTCGCCACGAAACACTACCGATAATTTCTCTAAGTGGACCAGCATATATGACCGGCCGGACGGAAGGTGGACGTGGGCCGGTCGGACGACCGGCAGGAGTTCGGGGGAAAAAGACAAGGGACATCTTCTGACAGCTGGCATGCTTCGTGATATGGTCATACTCCAAATCATGTGACAGGGGGCTTCGCTGTCCCATCGAGGACATGCTTTGACTGTAGCAGTATGGGTCAGGTAAGCTTTCTGACAAGCCCTTACGAGGGTATGGGCTACAAACACGTGTACACCTCAATATGTGTGCACTTACTTCTCTGCTGCCCTATATAAAGGCCCTCATCCTTCGCCGGAGGTACGCGTTTTTACATTTCGAGAGCCACTTTTCACCGCTTGCTTGCCTGACTTGAGCGTCGGAGGGTCACCGCCGGGAACCCCTTCCCGGCCCGACTTCTGTGCAGGTTCGCCGGAGCTTCGTGCAACCAGTCAAGGATCCACACCAGCAGCAGGGGAGCGCCACGTGCCCAGCGTCCGTGGGCTCAGCATTCGGACAGGATCACTCCATATATTGTCAAACATCGAAACTCAAGCTTGAGCCAACTCAAGCTTGAGCCAACTCAAGCTTAGTCAACCAGGTCAAGTCTGACCTAGGGATATTACACCAACAGTCTTTATGATGGCCTTAGATGGAACGCAATTAAGTGTGAAAGCTTCCGTTTCTAAAGCATACCCCCAGAAGGAAGTAGGAAGTTCTGTTTAACTCATCATCGATCGTACCATATCTAATAAAGTATGATTTCTCTTTTCTGATACATTATTCCATTATAGTGTTCCAGGTGGAGTGAGTTGAGATATGATCCCACACTCAATGAGATGGTTATAAAATTCATAGCTAAGATATTCTCCACATCGATCTGATTAAAACTTCTTAATACACTTACCAAGTTGGTTTTGTATTTCATTCTTGAATTCTTTAAACTTTTCAAAAGATTCTAACATGTGTCTCATTAGATACACATAGTCATATCTACTGACATCATCAGTAAAAGTGATGAAATATTAATAGTCTCCTCTAGTTGCTATTTTGAAAGGATTACAAACATTAGTATGTATGAGTTCTAACAAATCATTAGCTCTTTTGTTATATCCACTAAAAGGAGTCTTAGTAATCTTGCATTGAAGGCAAAATTCACATACCTCATATGATTCGAAATCAAATGAGTCAAAGAGTCCATCCTTATGGAATTGTGATATGCGACTCTTATTTATGTGACCCAAGCGACAATGCTAGAGATATATTTGGTTCAAATCATTATACTTGAACTGTTTGGTATTTATGTTATAGATTAGGTTTTCTAAGTCTAGAATATAGAGTTCATTCAGAAGATGTGCACTATAATAGAACATTTCATTGAAATAAATAAAACAACATTTGTCCTTTATTATAAATGAGAATCCTCTCTTGTCTAAACAAGAAACAAAAATAGTGTTCTTTGTTAAGGCAAACACATAACAACACTCTACTAGTTCTAAAACAAGTCCAGTGGGCAAAGATAAGAAATATGTTCGTACAACGACATTAGTAACTCTTGCACCATTACCTACTCGTAGGTCATTTCATCCTTTGTCAATGATCTACTATTTCTTAGCCCCTGCACATTAGTATAAATGTGAGATGCACACCCAGTATCTAATACCCATAAAGAAGAAATAGATAGATTGACTTTTATAACATTTATACCTGAGGCACAAGTCTCACTTCTCTTCCTTTTCACTTCCTCTAGGTAAAACTTGTAGTGCCTCTTCCAACGTCTGGTCTCACCACAATGGAAGCAAGTTCCTTCCTTAGTAAACCCACCTTTGGGTTTCAATGCACGAGTCTTGCCTTTGCCTTTGGTTTGGGTCTTACCTTTACCTTTAGGTTTCCATTTGCCTTTGCCCTTTAGTACCAACAAAATGGTAATAGGCTTTACCTTCTTAAGGTTGAGTTTAGCAGTTCTCAACATACTCAACATCTTAGACAATGGTTTGTCAATTTCATTCATATTATAGTTCATGACAAATTGACTGTAGCTCTCAGGCAACGACTGTAGAATATGGTCAGTGGCCAATTCTTGGCCTAATAAAAATCTCAATCGTTGTAGGTTTTCTATATACCCAATCATTGTGAGTACATATGGTCCTACGAGATTTCCTTCTTGCACCTTGCATTGAAACAGAGCCTTAGAAATCTCAAGTCTCTCATGTCTTGTTTGTCCTTGATATAGTTGTTTAAGATGTTCAACCATAATATAAGCATCCATGTTCTCATTTTTCTTCTGAAACTTAGAGTTCATGGTGGAAATCATAAGGCATGATACTTCTAATGCATCATCTTGGTACTTCTTATAAGCATCTTTATCATCTCTAGTAGCAGTAGTGGGGGGTGTTTCAAAAATGGGATGTTCTACGACATACAATTTCTTTTCTTGCTTGAGAACTATTCTCAGGTTTCTATACCAGTCTAGGAAATTAGCTACATTGAGCTTGTTCTTATCAAAGACAGATCACAGAGAGAGAGAGAGAGTATTTGACATATTTAATGATATGATGATCTATAACAATAAAATGCAAAAATAAGTATCATACTTTGATCATTCAATTATGTCTATAATTAAGTAATTCTTCCACTGAATTGTAAAGTTTTGGTAGGAACAAGTCATGGATGTGGTTTTACCCACACTACTAGCTCTAAATCCAAACGCGATGATATTCATGTGAGACAAGATCCATATTATACATCATCTTGAGTTAGCTTTGGCTAATCGCCTAAGACTTAGTAAAACATAAGTAGACAATGTTTACCAATTACATCATATGAAACTCTTGTATCATTGGGTGAACAAGACTATTTGTTCATTTGGTCATCTTATGAATCCACATTATAACTCATCTTGAGTTAACTTTAGCTAATCGCCCATGACTAGTATAATTTGAATTTCATCGTATAGGATATGCCTCTAAGTTCTCAATCTAATTGAGATAACTTAGTTAAGTCACACCTAAATTTTAATTGTCGAACATCATAATTGTCCTGTCACACTCTAACTTGATAAATTGAGTCATTTTGCTTTGGCAAACATGTCTACAATTGTTCTAGGTAAAAGTGAGTACCAAACTTTGGTAGGTATATTTAAAAGAAACCTAATTATGATTAAATACCCATGCATCACATACAACCATGGCACACATCAACATATATGCTAAATAAACATGACATTGTTATGACCCCATCAACTATGATCTTCTCAAGCCAAGGAGAAGAGTGAAAGGTCAACCTAGGTCAAAGCAGCTTCTCCAAGTGATTCCTTGGTCGTTGTGTGTTGTTGTTCTTCTCCCTTTTTCACCATCATCCAGTAGACTAGTTCTTTTCTAATTTACACATTACAAAATCTAAAGAACCTCCAGTTACATTTGAGAGTAGTCTAAATTTACAATAAGAATGAAAAAGGAGAGGCACAACATGCAGGTCGTATTATGAATTACAACACACGCATCCAATCACATCGGGGTTAAGAGTCATAACCATGCACCATGTCATATTAAACACATGTTCTTCTATATCACATATAAAACAGAACTAAAACGATGTAAACACATTTGCAAGTGGCTCTGATACCACTGTAGGAATCTGATGTATAAAACAACACATAACACAGTGGAAAAAGGATCTCTCCAGAGATCCTTGTGAATATTGTATACTACATTTTCCTATTAGATAGAATAGTTATCTTTGTTGCGTGAACTGGTACTCCCGATAGCAACTTTGATTCGGATGCATATCTCAACACGATCAGCACGTCCGTGCCTTTATGGTATCCACACGAACACATTCTCCGTTCGTCTCACAAACTCACGACTTGGAGAAGAAACAACGTTTGCTGTGCTAGCAACTACACAATGTTTGGCCAAGAGAAGAAGAGGAAGAAGAACAAAAACTAAGAAGATCATCCCCACCCAAAAGGTTACTTCACGTATACAAGGTGACTTCATAAAAGGGTTACTTTACCAAAAAGGTTACTTCACCTAAAGGTTACTTCATCAAAATAGTTACTTCACCTAAAGGTTACTTTTTCAAAAAGGTTACTTTACCAATGGCTTTTGTATTCATCCAATGAATATAAAAAATTTTTGTCTCTTGATCTTCCTTTTGATTAATGATATATTAATCTCTATTAATATTCATTAATCTTAATGGGCTGGATTTAGTATATTTGATTAATCATTAACCCAATAAGTCATTAACCCAATAAATCAATGAGTCTAACCCATTACTCAATGAGTCTAATTCAAATTCATTCAAGTCTAATTCAATGTGTATAATTCGGATTAGACTTAACCCTATAATTCATATCCAAATCAACATGTTTTTGTGTGTGATCCAATAAACTCTTGTAACGATGGCAATGTATCTAAAATCATTTTAGATACATAATCAATTGGTGACATCTAGCAATACATCATTGTTACCCAAGTGACAAGAATATCAAGATCTGACCTATCCTTTCCGTGTCTATTATTTTGTATAACTCAATCATTCTATTCTTGATATCTAGATTGATCAATAAAGCATATATCGTGTCATCCTCTTATCAACCTTTGTGTTTCTTGATCTCTAAGTAAACATACTCAATCAAATAAGCTCAATATCACATATTGACTCATTTGAGCATGGTCATATATTCTTGTATCCTACTAATCAAGGGGCACACACATATCACTTCCGTCATATGGAAGGGATAGATCTCATCTACATCACCCACATCCCTCTGCATAACTTATTACATACCCAGTAATCAATTTTATAGTTCACCTTGTTACAAGTGATGTTTGCTTATACCAAAGTGCATAACTCCTTATGTAGGGAACCGTAATGACTTCAAGTCTAAGGACTATTCATACCAATAATCACATGAGAATATTTATGACACTCATATAACGATCCATGAAACATTCACATGGCAGGTCAATTCAATATATATATTCTAATATATAATCATGTATCAATGTGATATCTCATATCTATGACTTGTGGGATTAAGTCATCAATTGACCTACATGCTAGTCTCAATGCACTAAGATTGCCCTTGAATATTAATGTTTGACTAAGAATAGTTAATACTAGTATATATATATATATATATACAAGATCCGACTATCAATTCAACCAATTGATATGTTGTAGACTAAAACCTACTATCCTAGGACATTATTATACTTATTCATTCAGCACTGAACTGAAATAAATATAACAATCAACTTTGTCTTTTATTAATAAGTGAAATATAATACAAAATTACTCTTTTTAATCATCATATAATTGGTACTAGGGCTAATACTAACAATCTTCTCTTAGCAACCATACACTTTTAGGACATCCAAACATTGCTTCATCAAATTCTATATGTATGCTCTCATCTTCCAGCATTAATCTGACAACATACAAATATACATACTTACATGCCATCAACAATATTTTTTCAATTTCCTTGTACTTATCCTGATGACCATGAACATCAGAAAGACCAAATGATTGAGATTACACATTCTTCTACAATATTTTAAAATATTCATATGAGTATTCAAATAATTTCGAATACCAACTTTTTATGAAAATTGAAAGTACCTTCTTCTTCTTCATCTCTGGAGTTACATGCATACTCTGATGCTGATTGGGTTGATGATTATATAGATTGTAAATCAACCTCTGGCTTCTATATTCTTTTTTATGATTCCCTCATTTCTTGGAAGAGTAAAGAATAAGATATTATTTCTAATCTTCCACATAAGCTTAATACTGTGTCATAATCTCAACTACTTGTGAGATAGTTTCGTTGCATTGGTTGCTTACAGATGTGAGTGTCTCTCTTCATTAACCTACTCCGTTATATTGTGATAATCAGAATGTTATTCAAATTACGCAAAATTCAATTTTTATGAGCGGACGAAAATATTGAAATTGATTATTACATTACTCGTATCATCTTTAGATTGACACCATCACATTATCTTTTGTTTTTTTAAATCTACATATTGCTGATATGTTTACCAAGGCACATTCGACTTTACATTCTCATTTTTTGTCTGACAAACTCTTAATACTTCTAGTTATAGTATCATGAGTTTAAAAGGATATTAGATTATATATATTTATTTATTGAGAATTTTTTTTCGATAATTTAATTTTTTTCTCTATTTAGGATTTAAAATTTTTTAACTTTTATATATAGCCTCGGGATATTGAAGAGTATCTGTAAACTGTTTATTTTAACAACGTAAATCGATAATAAATAAATATCAAAACTTAAAACAACGTCGATTTACAATGGTCCGCCAGCTACATATAACCTATAGACAGACACGTCATATAGACAGACATATAGACAGACACAACACAGGCTATTTTAGAGGTCCCAGGTCACCTCGCCGCACACAGCCCATGACCTCGCGGCGAGGTCGCAACGTCGCACATTGCCGATGACCTTACTGTGGTGATCACGCCTCACCAGCGAACTTGCGGTTGGCAAGGCCACGATCGATTTGCAGCCCCATCATTGAGATATTGTGGCAACGAAGTCGAGATTTTCAGATGAAGACGCGATGAGTGATGGAAAATTGGTCCCGTCTGATTTTGACCGATAAGAAAACAAGTTAAATTTGATCAACGGATGACTTTAAAATCCGGCTATCCGTATTTTTTTTTTCAAAGTAAAGTGCATCGGATTATATATAATTTATATATCCACGTTACAACGAAACAAGGCATAAAGCTAGACTTATGATGTTGATACTAAATTGGGTAGTCATTGAATTAGGTGCTCTCTTTGTTTCATTCATCTAAATGGATGCTCAAATTTATCACTATGTCTAAATAGCTAAAAGAGCCCAGGATAATAGTATGATAGTTAGATTTTTCAAGCGAGGCATTAAAGAATTGAATCGTAACTATTCCACTATAAAAATTTTCTTTCAATGGGATAACTGAACACTGACCGCTCAAATGGATTTCCATAAACATTTCTCGATTTATCATCTATGAAAAATATCTGTTGGATCAAACCATTCACCTCTAAAATTAATCAATTCAAATAACTAGACATTTAAATTTAAATAAAAAAATAATCAAAGGAGCATCCCTAATTTTTTTAAAAAAAATAAAAGAGTCTTAAAAAAAATGCCTTCACTCTTTATAAAAATAAAAATCAAAATCAAAAATAAAAATAGCCTTTATTTATTTTTTATAAACATAATTATTTTTAATTTATAAATTTAAAATTTTAGTTGTTGTAATTGTTTCTCAATTTTATTTACTATTTGCAACAATCTATAAATCATCTCCCCATAAATTAAATCTGAATTTATATTTTTATAAACATGTAACTTATGTTCCTAATTATTTTTTAAAATTATAAATCTATTCAATGTAAATATTTTTAAAATACAAAGCATATTAATCATTTTTTAAAGTTAAATTTCTTTCACATATCAAACCTATTTCACATATTATTTTATAAAAATATTTTTTCTAGTTGACCTTCAAATATACCTCTCATGATTAATTTTGGACATGACCAATCTAATCCCATAAAAATTTTCCACCCAAATAAAAATTGACTCATGTTGAATAGATGTGATGCACTATTGCATTTAATTACCCTAATCTACGCATGTTAATTTTTTTATGAATTTAAACATGAACAAAAGTGTTTGACAATGGGCATGAGTGGCCTTCCAAGGATAAGCTTTACAAGTCAGCCAAACACTTTTGCTACAAAGGTTTTATATTCATATTTAGCCTTTAAATACTCTTTCATACTCTATGATTAATCAACTAGAATCCGTGACTAGTAATCGACTCTAATGGATTGTATATGATATTAATTTTCATAATCTTTAGCTTGATAAGATCACCAAGTAATTACCAAAAGTATTTGATAAAATGTTTGACAGTTGCAAAGGCCTCTGATAGGTACAAAACAAACATTGTTGTACTTTTGAATTTGCATAATTGGACTATCCAAAACTTTGTCCAAAAGTGTCCAACAAATAACAAAAGAGTATATTTCTTTCTTTCATCTTAGTATCTTCTGTTGTCTAGATAACTTCCACTTATCTTTCTATCCAGCACACACTAAAGAAGATTTGATGTAAGGGAATGTAGCTCACCAACGTCCAAATGCAGCACGATTTCGATTGCATCGGATAGCGAGGTAGCAGTGTGATTTATGCTTCATATCTTACAATGGACCATAGAACGTGATAGTAGATCTATGTTCATTAACCGTGATGAAGCAGAAATTTGTTTTTTTTTCAAAAAGTTCTAAAAAAATATAACTTTCAGAAATTGCTGCAATAAAACCCTAAACTTTTTTTGGGGGAAAGAAAACAAGACAAAATCAATAAGATCTCCGTGCAATCGTGAGGATGACGAGATTAAGAAACAGATCCATGGGCGGCCAGACTTCAATATGTAGTTGAGAGTCTGAGTGCCCACATCTTGCTTCTCCGTCTGCGGAGGCAAACTTGGAGAGCATGACATTGTACGAGAAGGCGATGCCCCCGCAGGTCCCTTCGAAGGGGAAGAGGATCGAACAGAATACACGAAATGAGATGAGAACGGAGGAAGCTCAGAGAATATGAACCAGATAAGGCTTCACGTCGCCGGATTCGATGTGGAATCCAATTGGCGATCTGCGTTGAGAACGATTTTCTCACCATCGCAACCTCCGTCAAGAAAGAGAAGAAATTAGAACGAGAATGAGGAAGGCGACTCAGGCACCTGAAGAGGCTGCAAGGGGAGGCGAGGAGGTTAATGGAGTTTAGGGCTACAGCCACCGTGCGGCAATTTATAGTCTGAATGACTTCTGGACCTCATGGGGCTCCAGCCCATTTTTTGGGCCGACAAGTAAAATTTGTGAGGACAAAAATGAAATCCAGCAAAAATCCAATTATGAACAAGAGCAATCTTAAGACAATTTCTGAATAACAGGAATCGGAAACACACTTTCTAGCAACCCAGACATCTCATGCCTGATGTCCAAATCGGTGACCTACTCTCGTTTCTTTTTCATCCGAACAAAATTTCCCTCTAATAATCCTTCTCTACCTAATTAGTTGACCCATGTGTATCAGCACTTGAGCTAATCTCCACCTACCAATTCCACTTCGTCTTCTCTATTCAACAATTGACAACCAATCGATTGAATTCCGTTCTCCTTATCAAAATCGCATTTCATCTAACCAATCTCAATCACAATCGAGAAGCGGGAAACACGTATCAGAGCCAGATAACATCTCTATGTGTTATTAACTGACATTTGCAGAGCATTGGTTGGTGGTGACCGAGGCCCGGCGGAAGGTGTACAGCGTCAGCGTCAGGCTGCAGTTCATGGCGATCTCGATCTTGCGCTTGTACACGCCGAGCACGGTCACCTTCCCGGAGACGTCCGTGAAGCTGGTGAACTCAACGGTAGCCGTCCCGCTGGTTACCATCTCCGGCGTGACGTTCATCCGCCGCGCCACGCGTGTGGTCAGCACGTCCACCGTCGCGGTCAGTCGTGACGTCCGCCGCGCGCCCACCTTTCCCTCCGGCAAGTACGCCACTCCCACCGTCTCCCCGCCGTAGTAGAGTTCGGTGGCGCTGCGGCCGAAGCGGAACGACGCCACGTTGGGGTTCCTGAGGGACAGGTCGGCCAGCAGCGTGGCGTTGACGCACACCAGGCTGTCGCCGCCGAAGTCCCCGGGCTCGGCGCTGAAGCGAGGGAGGGAGATGTCGTTCACTGTCAGCGTGGGGTCCATGGCCCTGAGCACGGTGAGGGAAAGGATGAGGACGGCGAGGCCGAGGAGGAGGAGGGTGGCAGCGCAGCACCCGCAGCACCACAGCGCGCACTGCCTCTTCCGGAGGTACGGCACCGAGGGCCACCGGGTGGCCTCGTCGTGCTCACCGGTGCGGGCCTCGACCACGGCTGCCACCGCAAGGGGGGGCACCTGCTCCTTATCGTCCTGCTTCCAAGCATCAGCCATGTTGATTTGGCTATTAGAAATTTAGAATTACGGGTGTTTAAATTAATTGGAAGAGCGCTAGCGACCGAGATTTGTGGTCGTTTTTGCTTTGTTGACAGAGGCGACACGCCATCAGTGATCCGTCACTGACTACTGGTCCTTAAGATGTTGCCGTCGATTATTATATTAAACACACGGATTCTTTGTTAATTTTCCGGCTAGACCGAGTAATAAAACTTCTTTGGAAATTGGAACTGAGAGTCTAACCTTATTATTACTGCTGCAACAATAATTGAAAGTAAAGCAAAGATAATTTTCCGCGGGATAAAGACAAACTGGACAAAAAACAGAAGGGTTTCAGAGAGAAAAAAAAAACCTGCTTGACTTGAAAGGGGAGCTCGGAGCCTCGGATAGCGGTCAGGAGCTGCCGTTGATGCAGAGGTATGTGGAAATCACCATAGAGAATAAAAGCAATGTGGAATCTCTTACATAAGGTACAGCAGGCAAATAGCAAGCACAACGCATTGTTAGTATTGTGATCTTCTGAGCAAAGCAACCGACCCAAACAATACGTACACATGATCCTGAATAGAGTGAAGTTTCAACTTAATGTCAAATACAAGGCATTCAACTTAGCTAGAGCACAACAAAGGCCCTGGACGTGCCAGTAAAATGACTAATTTTCCCAAGCAAACTCTTGGATGCACCAAAATGCCTTAATCTGTAGACGCCTGCAACAACTGTTTCAGGAATCCTCCACTCGATGGTTGCATGGCTACGGGAACTCAGCTTTGCTGGTCTCGACCACTTGAATCGTAAACAGAAATCATCATCATCGTATGCAGCTATCCAGTTACTACCGCTGTCTAGCATTTCCACCAGCGAGAATGTACCTTCACTCAGGACGTCATTCCGTGGGCAAGCAGACCAGAAAGTAGCTGTCACCAAGTCGCCTGGGTGGAATGTAGAGTTTTCACTAACATCTGTGAGAACATCCCCAAACTTAACTCCCATGGGGGTTGTGTCCATGACCACAGGCGGGAGGAAACCAATTTGCTTGCTCAAGAGATCTGGTGGTTGCAACTCTGTTTCAATGTTTTTGCCTTCTAAAAGGGCAGATGCAAGTTTTTCAAATTCCTGAATGTAACCACTGAGAGTGTGCGGACCATACAAAGTTGACGCCCCCTGGTGTAAAAACAGAAAAGCAGTCAATAAGGCTGTTAAAAATCTCAAGGGGAAGTAGCATTCATTAAAGTGGATGACAAAGACAACGAAAGTGTAAGAGTTTTGTGTTCTGTAAAATCAGAAAGAGAATTGGAAACAACTCTCATATTGTAGATTAAGCACCTCATATCTCTGAATCTCATACTCTTCAAATGTGGTAACATACTGCGAGTAAGTGTTTGACAATCCCGCAATAACAATGTGAATGTTGCTACCAAATTCGCCATTGCCATCACGAGTGAGTATTGCTCTCACAGCATCACGAAGACGCCTCCCAGCCATTGTAGTAAACTCTGAAAAGGGAAACACCATAATAATCTAAATTTTCAATGATTATGGAATGCAAATTACTTTTATGGATCAAGAATCTACATAAAGAAGTTGGAAATGCAGCAGAAAAATAATATGTTTTCCAAAAAGCTTTATGAAAAGAAGAAACATCGAGGTATACAAATTAAGTACCAGATGAGATGATACTGAAAAACACTTTTTTAAGTGCAAAAGTACACAAAGCATATACCTCCAGGCACACATAGGATGACCACCTGTCCTATACGGATTATCTGAATTGGAAGTATTGAAGGCTGGAGAAAAAAAAAAGAAATTAGTCAATTAGCCAAAAGGGTCAAGGGAATCAAGCAAAAAAGACAGACAGTTCCCTGGAAGGTAAAATCTTCCACTCATCAAATGCTCATCTAATTTAAGTTATAGATTCACAAGGTTTGATAGCCCACACACCTCATGTGTATTTTTTTTTTAAATTTCTTTAGCTTAAATACTATAATCTAAACCCTAAACCCTAAGATCCAAAAAAAGTAAAGCAAAAAAAAAATATACTTGGTGCTCACAAGGTGTGCACCGTGAGGTGTGTAGGCTAACATTCTCAATAGATTCACCTATATTGCAGATAAAAAATAGAGGGAAATAAACAGAATAAAACTTGTAGGCTAGCATTCTCAATAGATTCACCTATATTGCAGATAAAAAATAGAGGGAAATAAACAGAATAAAACTCACCGCCCAAGCATATGGTACTTGCATGTTACCAGTGTCCAGTAAAATTGGCTTTGGCTGCTGGCAAGTAACTTGATCACGGCTAGGTGTTTTCAGTGCGTTTCTCACTACTTTCCAGAAGGCATTGCCCTGAAACAACATAGTTAGCACAGTTGAATGCCCGATCAATGATTCTGCCAAGAAAAGTGGAACCGAGAAAAGCATTCCCAATACTCACCTTGACATCTCCCTGCTTAAAATCAAATGCTCCAGGACCATCTGTGGTTCCTGCAGCAAAAGCAAATCCCATGGCAGCTGGACATGTTTTCACAATTCCCTGACTTCCATTACTTGAAAGAAGGGTGACCTCTAGATTTGAAAAATCTAAATAGGTCTGACGATAATCAATTTTTCCTTTCACCAACTCAGATGCTGAATCAAAGAGTTCAACAGCCTTACTGAACTGCCTTTCACCAATGATCCTTGTGCTTTCAAATTCATCTGGGTATCTGACAGAAACCAAATATAAGGAATTAAAAGAAAAACTATAAATATTGTGCAAAAAAAAAAAAAAATTGATCTATGAAGAAAATAAGAGATACCCTGGGCCTCGTCCATAGCAAAGTTCATTCTTCCCATTGCAGGTACTATGATTGAAATCGCAAGGGAGACCAGTATCGATACAGAAAGTTCCCAACACATTTGGACTCACATCTCCACAATTTGATTGGCAAAAGGCAGACACAAATTTGGGTTTTCCAGCTTGTGTATCTCGGACACGCTGAGAAATTCTTCCTGTACTTGATAATAATCTACCACCTGATGCCAGGAACGAAGATGCCAGCTGCATTAACTCAGAAGCTGCAAACAAAAAGTCACAAAAAGTGAAAAGATTTGGAAAGTATCAAGAGAGAAGGCAAAATTTTTATGTATCATCCAGAAGACTGTACAGCATATATGACTTACATTTATCATCTGGCTGAGGAATTATGATGGAGATTCTTCGATGAAGTACCTTCTGTTCAATGCCACTAGTAATTGTATCAGGATATGCACTGTCAGTTTGTTTAGGATAACCATTTTGTTCGGCCCAATCCTCCATAAATCTAGCAGCAGCTCCTTTGTTATCTCCACTTATCAAGGAGTTTGTTCGGCTCATTGAAGTACCATGAGTAGCAAACCAATTAAAACTACCAACAGGGCCCCATTCACCATCTACAAACTTAAGTAGGGTCATTTCTTTGTCAACATTATATTTGAATTGGCTACGCTCTGCAGGAGGATTGTTAAGATAGGCACTAGGACTGCGATTTATACTAGCCTCCAGAAGCTCTCCTGAAAATCAAAGAATATTCACATCAAATATGAAAATGCAGATGACTATCAATATTCGTTAGTAAGGATAAATGTGAACTGCCTAAATACTTATATTGCTCCTTGTTTTACAAAATGCTAATGGTAAAACAGATAGATGAACAGCACTTTATGACTGTCTATTCTGCTAATACGAACAAATACACATCAGCCTTATCTAATAAGTTTGCATACCCTTGTTCACAAAGATATCTCCTGGTCGAAGATTTTCATGGGCTTCAACTATGCTTTTTTCAATGCCATCTATAAGAACATCAAAAGATTGCTTTATAAAGCCAAGAGATGTTACAATGTACACAACATACTGGAGGTACCCCCCAGGCCCTGCGTGTGTGTGAATACCACTGATGGCTACATTTTTTTCATTGTACAAATCTCCATACCTGAAAAAGGTAAAAAGCATGTTTGAACTCAACAGGTGCAATATGTCAATTCAACAGGCATATTTAGATATTGTTCAGTTAAATAAGTAAAGCATAGCCATTGTCGCAAATATGTCCAAATCAGCAGAATTAAAGAACCATATGGTAATAGAAATGACTTAGTATACATGATGAACTTGAACTCCTAAAGTTAGATCATGAAAGATTATGAAAAGCGCATGCATGTGGTATAGCATGCATGTAAGTTTGACACATTACAGCTGAAAGCTTACCTTGATTTCAGTCTCTCAAGCACTTTGATTGTCACAAGCTGAGAAGCCATACATGCATCAAGGTTCACAAGAACCACACGGTTTCCTCCTGGCTCTGCAACAATAAATGTTCGAGCCTTAAGCCTAAAATGGACACCGGAAGCGATCTGTTCAGTATTAGCATATCCCATCATATTGGCATCTGCAGCTGGACCAGTTATGTCATAACTCCCAAGCCCAATTAAATATGTTGAGTCTGCTACTATTTTTCCAGTGTTATGTATACAAATCAGCAGCAAGAAGCAAAGCCACATGTTTGCCATCTGACCAATGGTAAAATTGAGAGATGGAAAGGTAACTTCGGTAGCACTAGGGAAACAAAGGCCACCTTGAGCTAACCCTAACAAAAAGAGAAGTAGCTGATTAAATTATATACTTAGAAAATGAGAAAAATAGTTCAAGAAACATTATTCTGAAGATGTACAGAGACTGTAGGCTTATCTCAGCATATCTACTTGAATTTTGGCTTTAAAATCTGAGGCTGATTACCTAATGCTCTGAAAGAAAGTTCTTTGTGTAACAAGATTAACTTAAATTGCACCTAGAGGTGATGATGGGGAATAGAATGCACAAATATGGTATGAACACAGACCCCAGAAAAATATTCTAGATTCACCTCTGCTGATTATGGAACGATGTGGAAATTGTGTGTGTGTGTGTGTGTGAGTTACATAAACAGAAAACCACGAGTATTCAAAATCATGAGCATCCCACATGAAAAATAAGACGGTGAAGTAGCAAAACAAGAGCAAAAACGAAACTACAAGACAGGCTTGCAAAGATATCGAAAGTGCTAAACTCAGCGTATCGAACGCCGGCAGCAAACAGTTATATGTGTTTTATGTACGCTATGAAATTTAGGTTGCCTCAAATTTCACAAAATACATCCTTGAATTATCATAGCTAGTAGATAGATGCACCGGAGGCAGTGCTCAACCCTACTACGAGGAGGGTTTCCGATCAGCAGAGAGCGTGTGTTTGGACGAAGGTGCAAAAGCTTAGATTTTGTCGCCCAGAACCCCAATTCGGCAATAAGACAACCTTGGGACTCCAGTGGATCACCAACTAGCCATGATTTAAAGGGAAAGGCGGAGGGAAAAAATCAACGGCGAAGAGGAGATGATTGTGTCGGAGGAGGAGCAGGGACGGAAAGATATCTAAAAAAAAGAAAGAAAGGAACTATAAGGTTGCTTACACGGAACGACGTTGTCCCTGAATGGGTTGGATTGGAGCCGTTGTCAACGAGGTGGCGATCAAGGGTCCGTTGAATGTTCGTTACGCCATCGATCGAAAAGGTCCAAGGAAGAGCGACAAATGGAGCGCCATAGACAAAGACGCCGAGCAGAAAACGGCCATCAGCAGTAGATCGTGCGAGCGCTACTGGTGGCCGGGGTCGTGACGGTCGCGCGGTGCCCGCGGCGAGCTCGTATGAGTTAGGTTGTGAAGAAGCAGGCCGGTGCTCGAGTTATCGGGTGGTGGAGCTCAAATGAAGAAGTACCCACCAGCCCACTCAAAATCTTCTGATGCTCTATTTAGTCAGAAAATCGGGAAAGTATCTCGACGGCAATCTATTCATTTATTCGTGGGCATTTGGGTGCCAGCTGCGCTTGAGATAAGAGCATCTACGAGATAAATGTTGGTGTGGTACTGACGTCCAATTATTCATCAAATTTCTCACTGAGATCTTTTAAATTTTATAATCAAATTTTTTTTCAATTAAATATTTATAATTCCATCTATTAAATATCTTGTTTTTAAATATCTTAAATTTTATAATCAAATATCTTATCAATCAAATATTTATAACTTCATTATTATTTTATTAATTTACATTTAATTTTATATTTAAATAAAATTAATAATACTAATTTCATAAATATTTTTTACTTAATATTTAGATATATTTATTTACTAAATATTTTTTACTTAATATATTTACTTAATTAAAAAGAACACAACAACTGCTGTAGCTGCCGCTGCCGCTGCCGCTGCTGCTGTAGTCTTCTTTAGTTTTTTAATTACAAAAGACGATGGAGAGATATGATGAGAGATATTTAAATTGAGGGGATAAATATCTCCAATTATTAATACTCTAAGATGTCAATTTTCAACGGCGAAAAACAATTGCTTCTATTCTCGTCCATTTGGCAATGCTATAAGTTAACCCTATAAGTTATTTTCTTTTATATAATTTGGAGACAAATTATGACATCTGAGATAAATAATCATATTTTACTAAAATTTTAGCTATGAGTACTTAAAAAAAAAAACTTTTTCTCTAATAAAAAATGGGCATGCTAGTCAAAATAAATTTTTATGAGCGCTCTCCGATTTACTCTAATGATGATGAAAAATTTAAGTGGGGTCGGATCAATTCTCTTAATATTAGTATGCTAAAAAAGCTAGATATCTCATGGATGTTTGTTATAATAGATCTTGGAAGTTAATTCTATAAAAATATCATGTTGAATATATGATGTTTTTATTTTTCTCATGCTAAAAGGTTACTGTGTTATAATAAATACTTTTATAATTTATCCCCTCTTAGAAAATATGGGTTGTCTTAAGTGACTTTATTTTTCGACAATTTACTCAAAAATGTATGTAAGTTTTTGAATTTACTAAAAGTCATATGCTACTTTATTATTTATCAAAGGGTGCACCTTTTTACAGTGCTCTTCCTATTCTGCCCTCCTGACAAATTTTACTTTTTAAAAAAAAAATTATCATTTCTCTCTCTTCTCATTCCTCCTATGCATGCAATACATCTATTATCTTTTCTCTCATCTTTTTTCTTTCCTCTCTTTTACACATCGATTCTTCTAAAAATATTTTAACACTCTTAAGAAGCTAAAATAAATAATGGATAGCATATTTGAACTCCTTATAACCCTAGAAATCCACAGGAACTGAAATATATGCAATCGAAACTCTCTAGGTCCATCAGAGCATAGCGGAATACATATATTAAAATCAATTATTTTTCCTCTTAAATCATAAATCTTTTCGTGGTACATATAGTTTCAAATAAAAATAACATAAAACATACCTCAATTCCTCATTAAAAAGACGTGAATAATATCAAAAACAAATAAAAGCCCCACTTGTGACTCCTCTAACAATATTCACACGCACTAGATCACGAACTTGATATGATTCGTTAGATGTTAGCCTCTTAGATTGACAAAATCTTTGAGAAGCACTATCAATCTTTCTGATAGAAGAAAGAGAGAAGTGAAAAAGAGCTCTACCAACCAACCTTTCTAAAGGTGGTTATTTATAGCCTCCATGAAAAATGAAAAGTTAAGGTCATTATTTGATCCTGTCCGAACCAAGAGTCAGCGGACGCTGGGCACGTGGCGCTCTCTGCTGGATCTTCGAGTGCTCCGGCGAACCTGCAACAAACCGGGCCGGGAGAGGTTCCCGGCGACGGTCCTCCGACGCTCAAGTCAGGTAGGCTATGGAGAAAGTGGCTGCCAAATCTGTATCATGCGTACCTTTGGCGAAGTAATAGCCTCTTTATATAGGACGGAGAAAGAATTGATGCACGCCCATCGAGATGCGTACGTGTCAGCAACCCATACCACGGTATGCACTTGTCAGAGAGATTACCTGATCCCATACTGCTACAGTGAGAGAATGTTCTTTGATGGGACGGCAGGACCCCCGTTGTCAGGCTAGAAGTATGGCATAGCCATACGACTTGACGGCTGTCAGAAAATGTTCCCATCTTTTACCCACCACCTGTCTGGGGAGCCCGGCCCACCGGGCGGGCGGTGAAAGTCCGGACGCGGTGAAAGTCGTCCGGACGGCCCTGATTCTTTGCGCCGTCCGGGGGGTGCTTCCTTCCGCTCGGTCATTGTGCACTGCTTCATTTGAGCGTCGGAACCCTGGTCCCTACCAGGGTGTCTTTTTAATATCAGATTTCCCTTTTTTCCGAGTCCGGTCGGCTCGCCCCTTTCGGGTGAGCCACTGGACCCTTTGACCTCCCCTCAGCGTTGACTCCTTGTGGGGTTCCAGCTTTTTACCGCCGGATCACTTGCCTTCCTCTCGAGTCTAGTCGAAGGAGATCACTTGCCTTCCTCTCGAGTCTAGTCGAAGGAGGCAAAGTCCGACTGACTGGACTGCCGATCTGCCGAACAATGATTATTGCATTAGGCCGCTCGGCGCGACATACGGCTGCTCATCCATGCGGCGATATCTGTCCGGTCGGCGATACTTTGTCCATGCCTTGTATTTTCTTGGAATCGACGTCCGTTGTTCTCCCACACCTCCCATCACGTGCTCTGCGCACGGTAAGGGGAGTTCATTAAATGCGGCTAGTAACCGGCTGACACGTGGCGATCGTGCATTTGTCAGAGTATGGCGGTTGCGTCACTTCCGATGGGACAGCCGCCGTTTGAAACGGACGATCAGATGACAACCTCGATATCGACGACCTGGATCGGACGGTGGAGATCGCTTCCGGGCGGCGATATAAAGCCCTTGACTCCGTTTCCGCCGCCTTTCATCTTCTTCATTTCCAGATTCCTGTCGCTCCTCCTTTCGCCGGCGACCTTGTGCTCAGACTTCCCGACGATCACACGGCAACTTCCGATCATCTCCCTCGCTTGTAAGATCCTTTTTCTCGCTCGAGACGCGTTCTTCTTTCTGTTAATCATCCTCGTCAGTCGGTTTTCTTCCTTTGCTTGAACCATCCTCTTCTATCCCGCATTCTGGCCTTTCGATCATGACCAGTACCTCGCAGTCAACCGGCGGTGCTCCGGGTCTTTGGTACTCGAACATGGAAAGTCGGTTCGACGAGGAAGACGCCATGCGCCTTATTCGAGCATATGACCTACCGACCGACCACGAAATAGTGTTAGTCACGCCTTCCGATCGGCCTAACGATCCTCCGTCCGGCACTGTTGTCTTCTTCCGTGATCAATTCCTGGCCGGCCTACGTTTTCCTCCTCACAAGTTTTTCTTAGAAGTTTGCAACTATTTCCGCATTCCGCTCGGCCAAGTAGTTCCCAATTCTATTAGATTGCTGAGCGGAGTGATAGTTTTGTTCAAACTGAACGGCATTCCCTTAAACCCGAAAATCTTCCACTACTTCTACTATCCCAAGCAAGCCGAGTGGGGTACCTTTGTTTTCCAATCTAGGATAGGCTTCGTCCTTTTCGATAATATGCCGAGCTCCAACAAACACTGGAAGGAGCATTTTTTCTATATTCGTTTTCCCGAGCGGCCTACTTTCCGCACTAAGTGGCAGACAGCTATGCCTGCGCAACCGGAACTCGGCAAGTTTAGAGGTGACGCAGACTATCTCCATGCAGCCGAACGGCTAGTAGGTCAGCGCTATCACATTGACAAGATGCTTCTCCCAGGAGTAATGCATATATTCGGCTTGTCTTCTGCACCAGCCGATCTGCCTTGTAGCATGAGTAAGCTTCCCTATCTCCTCCTTTATTTTGTTCTAACTGATTTATTCTCTGCTTCTGCAGCTGAGGTCATGTGGAGAGCCAGAGCTACCGAGAAGCTCAAACTGAAAGCCGCTCAGATTGAGGCGGTGACGAGCAAGGAGGCCGCCGAACGGGGCCTGGCTCCGGCTGACCCGGCCGGCGAAGAAGGTGAGGGGACGCCAACGGTCCCAGAAGCCCCGGACGCCCCTGCCCCTCCTGATGAGGCCACGGGCAATATAGAACATGGAAGTGAAGCTGAAGTGGAGGCCCGTTCGGCCGATGATGCGCCGCTGCGCACTCGGAAACGCCGGCGACCGGAATCCGCACCTGCCTCTACACTTGATGAGCCACAACCTGAGCAGGGTGTAGGTGCGCCGGTGCTGTCCGGAACAGTTTCCGTCGAGAGTACCCCTACCCCTCAGGATTCTCCGAGGGCCAGCTCGGAAGTTCCGCCGTCCAGCCCTTCGAGGACTCGACGACGTCTCAAGCGTTTAGGCGAGCTACCCTCCTCTTCTGCTGGTGGGCCATCTCAGAGCGGGCCGAGCGGCCAGAATCTACTTAAAACCGTCCTGCGCCTCCCTTCGGAGGCGTACATGGCTGCCGCCGATCGGCCGGTATTTCCCGAGCAGATGATCACCCTGACGGGTCCTCTCGCACAAGCTTGGATAGATGCTCGGAGTCGTATAGCCAAATTGACTCCCGGGCAGCTCGGCGACAGCAACCTTCAATCAGCTACCGGGGTATGGCCCCTTCCCTTCTTTTCTCTCCTATTTGAAGTTTTTAACCTGCTCGTGTTTGCTAGCAGAACTGGGTGGAGCAGATCGCCATTAGCGATCGATTGGCCGAGCTGGAGGAGGAACTGAAGAAACAAAAAACAGCTGGGGACGCCAGGCAGTCGACGGCCGCTCTGGAGAAGGCCAAAAAATCACTAGAAGCTGAGCGGAAACGAGCTGCTGATCTGGCGAGCAAGGTCGTTCGGCTTGAAACAATGATTAAACAACGAGACAAGGAGATCCAGACGGCGACCACTCGGAAGCAACAGGCCATCAATGATATGGACCACATGAAGGTGGAGATCCGGGGGCTGGAGCAACGCATTAAGGACCTGGATGCTCTGCTGGCCACCGAAAAAGAGAGCCGCTCGGCTGATCTCCAAAGATTCGATGGAGACTTGAAGGATCTCCAAGCCGCTAGCGACGCTGCCCATGCCGCGCTCAAGGAATATCAAGAGGGAGAGTCGGCCCGCTCGGAGGAAGTGAGGAAGGCGTTCCTCCGCTCGGAAGGCTTCGGAGAGAAGTTTACCGACAAGATATCCCTCACGTTCGAGGAGGCAATCAAGGCGGCGGTGGGCTACTTGAAGACCAAAGGTCACCTGTCTGCCGAGCTGACCATCCCCCCCGAGGACTTAGCGAGCGTGATGGATGCCATCCCCGACGCTCTTTTTGATTTTGATGTGTGAAGAGCGTTTTTGTAAGCTTTTTTGAATTCCCGCCGTTCGGCCCGGCTTATGTAATGACTTTTTTGACTTGCATATTAGATAATCTTCTGTTCCTCTCTATTTTAGCTTCTATTTTAGCTAGAAATCCTCGTCTCCAAAGGGGTTTTCGCTGGATTTTCGCAAGACCTCCAGCTCAGGCGTTTATAGACGCGGAGCTCGACGGCGCGGTTTTTATAGCCGGTCGGCGCGGCTCTCGATTTTTAACGACGGAGCTCGTCGGCGCGTCCGCTCGGATTATTTAAAGACGCCGGCTCGTCTCTCGATATTTATCGTCGGAGCTCGACGGCGCGGTTTTTATAGCCGGTCGGCGCGGCTCTTGATTTTTAACGACGGAGCTCGTCGGCGCGTCCGCTCGGATTATTTAAAGACGCCGGCTCGTCTCTCGATATTTATCGTCGGAGCTCGACGGCGCGGTTTTTATAGCCGGTCGGCGCGGCTCTTGATTTTTAACGACGGAGCTCGTCGGCGCGTCCGCTCGGATTATTTAAAGACGCCGGCTCGTCTCTCGATATTTATCGTCGGAGCTCGACGGCGCGGTTTTTATAGCCGGTCGGCGCGGCTCTTGATTTTTAACGACGGAGCTCGTCGGCGCGTCCGCTCGGATTATTTAAAGACGCCGGCTCGTCTCTCGATATTTATCGTCGGAGCTCGACGGCGCGGTTTTTATAGCCCGCCTCCGCGGCTCTTGATTTTTAACGACGGAGCTCGTCGGCGCGTCCGCTCGGATTATTTAAAGACGCCGGCTCGTCTCTCGATATTTATCGTCGGAGCTCGACGGCGCGGTTTTTATAGCCGGTCGGCGCGGCTCTTGATTTTTAACGACGGAGCTCGTCGGCGCGTCCAGTGAGACTGCACACCCGGCCGAACGGCGCGGCCTTCGTCGTCGAGCGCTTGGCTTGTATATAATCATCCCTGAGGTAGTCTCGGCTAAAATGTACCTAGCCGAACGGCTCAGGCCTTCGCTCCAGGCAATAATCTCCCTCTATCATCCTGATCAGCGCAGGGTTTTGGTTTCCTTCCTGCCACACTAGTATGCAGCCCGGCTGAACAGCTCGGGGTCTTCGAGTTCGAGCTCCCGGTTCGGACATAAACCTCCCGGCCGATCGGCTCGGGGGCCTTCGGGTCACGATGATAATGCCTTATATTCGCTCTTTTGACTTTTCATCTCTGCATTTCAAGTATTTAGTCGAAAAATGAAGTACACAGGGTGATTTACAGTGATACACCTTTCACCCCGACCGATAAGGTTGGAGGTGGTTTGCGCTCCACGGTCTATCTAGCTGCCTACCGTCCTCGTCTTCCAAATAATACGCGCCCGAGCGGAGCTTTTCGATGACTTTGAAGGGACCTGCCCATGGAGCTTCAAGCTTGCCGACATCGCCGACCGGCTTCACTTTCTTCCAGACAAGATCGCCGACCTGGAACGATCTGGGAATGACGCGCCGGTTGTAGTTTTGCCTCATCCGCTGACGGTATGCCATCAGCCGAACGGACGCCTTTGCCCTCTCCTCTTCTACCAAGTCCAGCTCCATGTTTCTTCGTTCGGCATTGCCATCACCATAGCTCTGGATCCGGGCTGACTCAATGCCGACTTCGACCGGAATGACAGCCTCACCGCCATATACCAAATGGAACGGTGTGACTCCTGTCCCTTCTTTTGGCGTCGTTCGGATGGCCCACAAGACGCTCGGCACTTCATCCGGCCAACTTCCTCCCATATGGTCGAGCCGAGCGCGCAAAATACGAAGAATTTCCCGGTTGGCGACTTCAGCTTGACCGTTGCTCTGAGGATAGGCCACGGACGTGAAATGTTGCTCAATGCCGTAGCTTTTGCACCAATCCTCTAACATCTTCCCTGTGAACTGCCGTCCGTTGTCGGACACTAGTCGGCGAGGGATGCCGAACCGACAAATGATGTGTTGCCAGATGAATTTTTTAACCATTTGTTCAGTGATCTTTGCCAACGGCTCGGCCTCCACCCACTTGGAGAAATAGTCTACTGCCACTAGTAAAAACTTTCTCTGCCCGGTCGCCATCGGAAATGGACCCACAATATCCATTCCCCATTGATCGAACGGACATGAGATGGTTGATGCCTTCATCTCCTCTGCCGGTCGGTGGGAGAAGTTGTGATACTTCTGGCATGAAAGGCATGTAGATACTGTCCGAGCGGCATCTGTTTGTAAAGTTGGCCAAAAGTATCCGGCCAAGAGAATCTTCTTGGCCAACGAGCGTCCGCCCGGATGACCTCCGCATGATCCTTGATGTACTTCCCGGAGGATGTAAGCTGAGTCCTCCGAGCTTACACATTTCAGCAAAGGGCGCGAGAAAGCTTTCTTGTAAAGTTGATCTCCGATTAGTGTAAACCGACCGGCTCTTCTTCTGAGGAGCCGGGCTGCATATTCATCGGATGGTGTGGTGCCCGAACGGAGGAATTCTATAATAGGTGTCCTCCAGTCATTTGAAAACGCGAGGCCTTGCATCCGGTCGACATGCGCCACCAGCAGCGTTTTTTCAATTGGTTGCTGAACGGCGACCGGCGTTATTGAGCTCGCGAGTTTGGCTAACTCATCGGCCTCCTGGTTCTCCGTTCGGGGAATCTTCTGAATAAGCACCTCTCGGAAAGCAGCTTTGAGTTTTTCAAAAGCCTCAGCGTAGAGTTTGAGCCGAACACTGTTGATTTCAAAGGTGCCGGAAAGTTGCTGAGCGGCCAACTGTGAATCAGAATAGAGTGCCACCCGACCGGCTCCCACATGCCGTGCTGCCTGCAATCCGGCTATGAGGGCCTCATACTCTGCTTCATTGTTAGTAGCTTTGTAGTCTAGCCTGACGGATAGGTGCATCTTTTCTTCCTGAGGTGAGAGTAGTAATATTCCGATCCCACTTCCGAGCCGAGTGGAGGATCCATCCACATATATTCTCCACATAGCTTCCGGCTCTGGTCTTTGCACTTCGGTCACAAAATCAGCCAAAGATTGGGCTTTAATCGCCGAGCGGGGCTGATATTGGATGTCAAATTCACTTAATTCTGTCGTCCACTTGATAAGCCGTCCGGACGCTTCTGGATTCAACAGCACTCTTCCGAGTGGACTGTTCGTCCGGACAATGATGGTGTGAGCCAAGAAATACGGTCGAAGGCGCCGAGCGGCTAAAACCAAAGCTAAAGCCAACTTCTCGAGCCCAGTGTAACGAAATTCAGCATCTTTTAAAATGTGGCTTAGAAAATACACCGGCTGCTCTTCGCCGCTCGCCCTCACAAGTGCTGAGCCGACAGATACATATACAGTGACTCACCCCCGATCGGCTTGGCCAGCACAGGCAGAGAATTTAGATATGTCTTCAATTCTTCAAATGCTCGGTCACACTCTTTATCCCACTGGAACTTAGTAGCCTTGCGCAGGATCTTGAAGAATGGCAGGCTCCGATCGGCGGTTCTGGAGATGAATCTGGATAAAGCAATTATCCGACCGGTCAACCTTTGCACTTCTCTTGTATTTCTTGGGGGCGGCATGTCTTGCAGTGCTTTTACCTTGCTGGGATTTGCTTCGATTCCCCGCTCGGTCACTATCTACCCCAAGAAACGCCCTCCTTTAGCTCCGAACAAGCACTTCTGGGGATTTAGCTTGACTCCATATTTGCGCAGTGTGCGGAAGGTTTCTTCCATATCCTTGAAAAGATCGGCCGCTCGGACGGATTTGATAAGAATGTCGTCCACATAAACTTCCAGATTCCGCCCGATCTGCTCCTTGAACACTTTGTTCATCAAGCGTTGATAGGTGGCCCCGGCATTCTTCAATCCGAACGGCATCACATTGTAGCAATATGTGCCGTCGGCCGTTACGAAGCTTACTTTTTCTTGATCTTCCCGGGCGAGCGGGACTTGATGATATCCTTGGTAGGCGTCAAGCATGCAAATTAATTCGCAGCCGGCCGTAGAGTCCACCAGCTGATCTATCCGGGGCAGAGGATAAAAATCCTTGGGGCATGCTTTGTTTAAGTCTCGAAAGTCGATGCAGACCCTCCACTTGCCGCCCGGCTTGGAGACCAAGACTACGTTGGCCAGCCAGCTTGGGAACTGCACCTCGCGTATGTGGCCGGCCTTCAGAAGTTTTTCTACTTCTGCCCGGATAATAGTATTCTGCTCGGCGCTGAAATCCCTTTTTCTCTGCTTCACCGGCCGAGCGTCCGGTCGGACATGCAATTCATGCTGCGCCAGGCTCGGCGAAATTCCAGGTAACTCATGTGTCGACCAGACGAAGACATCATAATTTCGTTGGAGGCACTGGATCAGCTTCTCCTTCTGTTCTTTCCCCAGATCAGAGGCGATAAAAGTCGTGGCCTCCGATCGGGTTGGATGGATCTGGACTTCCTCCTTTTCATCATAAATTAAAGCAGGAGGTTTCTCAGTTATGGCGTGTACCTCGATTCGGGGTGCCTTCCGGGCGGAACAGGCCTCCGCTCGGATCATCTCTATATAGCAGCGCCGAGCTGCTAGCTGATCTCCCCGCACTTCTCCTACTTTGTCTTCCACTGGGAACTTTATCTTTTGGTGGAAGGTTGAGACAACCGCTCGGAATTCGCCGAGCGCCGGTCGTCCCAAAATGACGTTGTAGGATGATGGAGAGTCGAAGTTGATTGTCCTGGTCCTCCTGAGCGGCTCTTCTCCCAGCGAGGTGGCCAGCCGGATTTGTCCGACCGGCTGAACTTCGTTGCCCGTAAACCCGTAGAGCGGGGTCGTCATGGGCAGCAGCTCGGCTCGATCAATTTGCAGCTGGTCGAACGCCTTCTTGAATATGATGTTGACCGAGCTCCCTGTGTCAACAAATATGCGGTGAATGGTGTAATTTGCTATTACCGCTTTAATGAGCAGCGCGTCGTCGTGGGGCACTTCTACTCCTTCTAAGTCCCCGGGTCCGAAAGTGATTTCCGGTCCACTCGCCCGCTCTTGGCTGCAGCCGACCGCGTGGATCTGCAGCTGTCGGACGCCCGCCTTTCTGGCTCGATTGGAGTCTCCTCCGGTCGGTCCGCCGGCAATAACGTTGATCTCGCCCCGGGAAGTATTGTTCCGGTTTTCCTCCTCCCGAGCAGACGGTCGTGACCGTTCTCTGGACGCCCGGCGATTCTCCTGCCTCGGAGATCGGTGCCGATCGGGTGTCTGCTGATGTCGCCTCTCGGTGTGGGTCCGGTCAGCTTCATGAGTCCTATGTCTCCTGTCGATGGGAGGAGACCGTCGTTCGGCTTTCCTGGGAACGGGATTGGACAACAAGGGAATGCTTCGGCAATCCCTCGTGTTGTGTGTATCCGTCTGGTGGAAGGTGCAGAACATAGGGGTCCACCTCCTCTTTGGCTTGGGCCGAGCGGCAGCCACCTCTTGTACGTGAGATCTGGCATGGGGGGATCGGATTGCATCGGCCCTCGGTCCTCTGGGCGGCTGCTGAGCGGCTTGCTGTTTCCGCTCGGCGTGAGTATGTGCCCGCTCGGCAGGAGCTTCCTTTTTCCGAGCGGCTTGCGCTTCTTCCACATTTATATATTCGTTGGCTCGATGTAGCATGTGATCATAATCTCGGGGCGGCTTTCGGATGAGCGACCGGAAGAAGTCTCCATCCGCTAGGCCTTGCGTGAAGGCGTTCATCATCGTCTCCGAGGTGGCCGTTGGGATGTCCATCGCCACTTGGTTGAACCGCTGAATGTAAGCTCGAAGCGATTCTCTCGGCTCTTGCTTGATGGCGAACAAGCTGACACTTGTCTTTTGATAACGCCGACTACTGGCGAAGTGGTGGAGGAAGGCCGTTCGGAATTCCTTGAAGCTCGTGATGGATCCGTCCGGCAACCTCCGGAACCACCGTTGAGCCGATCGCGAGGGAGTGGTAAGAAAGACTCGGCACTTCACTCCATCGGTGTATTGATGGAGCGTGGCTGTGTTATCAAACTTACCCAGATGATCATCCGGGTCCGTTGTTCCATTGTACTCGCCGATTGTCGGAGGCACGTAGTGCTTGGGCAGAGGGTCCCGTAGTATAGCCTCCGAGAATTGGCGATTGATCTGCTCGGGGGAGGAGTCCGCTCGGGGAGCTTTCCCCTTCCTGTCATCCCGCCTCGGCATTTCATCTGAGGAAGATCCTATATCTCTTCGGGCCGGCGTGGCTCCGGGTGCGAAATAAGGCCCGATGGAATGCGACGGTGGCTGGAGGTGCTTCCGCTCGGCCACCTGACGTAGATGTTGCTTGCTGCTCCGCCCGCTCGACGGATGCTTTTTGTTTTTGCTCCACGAGTTTGGCGGCCCTTATCTCGACCAGAGCGTCGAGTTCCTCCCTTGAAAGCGTCACCGTGTGCTGTCGTCCAGCCTCGTCCATTGTCTCTGCTCGGATGCAGGAGCGTTCCCACAGACGGCGCCAATTTGATCCTGTCCGAACCAAGAGTCAGCGGACGCTGGGCACGTGGCGCTCTCTGCTGGATCTTCGAGTGCTCCGGCGAACCTGCAACAAACCGGGCCGGGAGGGGTTCCCGGCGACGGTCCTCCGACGCTCAAGTCAGGTAGGCTATGGAGAAAGTGGCTGCCAAATCTGTATCATGCGTACCTTTGGCGAAGTAATAGCCTCTTTATATAGGACGGAGAAAGAATTGATGCACGCCCATCGAGATGCGTACGTGTCAGCAACCCATACCACGGTATGCACTTGTCAGAGAGATTACCTGATCCCATACTGCTACAGTGAGAGAATGTTCTTTGATGGGACGGCAGGACCCCCGTTGTCAGGCTAGAAGTATGGCATAGCCATACGACTTGACGGCTGTCAGAAAATGTTCCCATCTTTTACCCACCACCTGTCTGGGGAGCCCGGCCCACCGGGCGGGCGGTGAAAGTCCGGACGCGGTGAAAGTCGTCCGGACGGCCCTGATTCTTTGCGCCGTCCGGGGGGTGCTTCCTTCCGCTCGGTCATTGTGCACTGCTTCATTTGAGCGTCGGAACCCTGGTCCCTACCAGGGTGTCTTTTTACTATCAGATTTCCCTTTTTTCCGAGTCCGGTCGGCTCGCCCCTTTCGGGTGAGCCACTGGACCCTTTGACCTCCCCTCAGCGTTGACTCCTTGTGGGGTTCCGGCTTTTTACCGCCGGATCATTATTAATTACCTCCATTAAATATGAAGATGAATTGTTGTGGCCCTCATTAATTCTTTATTTAAGTTGAATTATGACCTCCATTAATTCTTCAAAAAATGTGGAATCGTCATATCAGCGGCCCCCTTAGAGTCGGTCCCACGGATATGAAGGGAGGTAAATACAGGTACACAGCTGAAAGCGCATAACCGGGACACTACCCCCAGACAATCACATCCCGAGGATCGAACCCTGGACCTTTCGGTCACGAAACCATACGCTCCCAGCTGTGCTACGCCCTGGAGACAACCATTAATTCTTCAAGGAAGATGAAGAGTTATGACTCTTCAAATTTTCTAAAGATTATCATGATTGTGTCTATCTAAGTTCTCTACTCTCTTTTCTTTGAATAGGATAAAATAATATTTGATTTTAACCTGTATTAATTTCTAATATTTCAGAATTAATTAATAATCTACCTTTATTAGTTTCTAATATTTCATAATTAATTAATAATTTAATTAATTCTTATTATAAAATAATAAATTAATTAATTTTAGTATTTACTAAAATAATCAATTATAGATAATATTTATGTCTACCTGTTATGTGTGTATCCCTCTAAGTTTTATATATGAATACAGTGTAAATCTATACACAGAATAAGTTCAATCTTTTCATCTAAACATACATCCCACTTAATTCGGTACATTATGCATCATCATCAAATTAATCGCTTTACATGATTTTAAAGATATAATAGATCTCTCTTGAATGATAAAATCATTCCTTCCATGACCATAGATTTTAAGTTACTAATATTTCTATCAAGCGACTAGGATGTTAAATCTTAATTTAAGAGAGCGATGAATCCTTTATTGACTCAATACTATTCTGTTTACGCTTTGTCATATACCCAACTACCGTATTAATCACAATCCGTTTAAAGGTTGTTTTTAACAACATCAAAGTATATAACTCCATGTATAGAATAAATAAAGGTCTTAAGTCAAAAGATCAGTTACACTCGTTCATAAGATGAATGACCAATAATGCTTAATATGTGATCTCCTTTTAAGCAAGTCGTGTTCAGTGTACCTCTAACCTCAATACATTCCTAAGTATAATTTAGATATCCATCTCTTAATTTATCTTAACCTAATCAAATTCAGCTTTGATCTAAATATATATGGCCTCTCTAGCTATTTACTCAATTAAGGATTATTTTAAGATTTATATACTCAAACATCCATAGAAATTTATTATTAATCATATACATGCATAAAAGTAAATGATTAACGATAAATATTTTCCTTTATAAAATATCTTGTTATATAAGTGCACACTAATGTTTTTACCTTCGTCAATATATAATTCTATGAATTAAAATATATCAAAATTAATCATCCTACCACACTTAACATTGAGTGCAGTGAAATTGGTTAATGAATTAACTAAATACATACATACAATAAATAAGAAAAAAAGGAAAGTATCAAAAGGAGAAGATTTCTTTTACCAAATATACAATAAATAATAATAAAGGAAAGTATCAAAGGGAGAAGATATCTTTTACCAAATATACAATAAATAATAATAAAGGAAAGTATGATATCTTTTACCAAATTTGTAGACCAGCTTACCCAAATATCGATACACCTTCACGAGTTAATACCTTTTCGAATGTGGGGTTATTTTGGAAGGGTCGCGATAATTTATTCATATACATTTACTCCTTTGAAACTTTATATATATCAGTATAAATGTGAATTCTACGAATTAATGTTTATCAAAATTAATCATCATACCATACTTAACTTTGAGTGCCGTGAAAATTACGATTAATTAAATACGTAGACAATAAATAAATAAATAATAATAATAATAATAATAATAAAAAGAAAAGGGGAAAAGATTTCTTACTAAATTTATCTACGAGCTTACCAAAATGTCGATACACCTGTACGAATTGCTGATATATATTTCCAAATGATTCCACATGTCATCCAAGTTGATATGAGATGGGATGATTGTCATAATTTACCTTTCTCGTGATGACCTTAAGTCGGGTGCGACGAGGATGTTGAAAGTGAACGATTTCATCTTTTATCACATGATATACCTTTCCAAATGTGTAGGACCACCCGGAAAAAATGGTTAAGGTGACCCTTCAATTTTTACTCTAATTTATTAATATTTATCCAAATTAATCATCGGACGAATATTCGATTAATTTAATTAATCTGATATTAATTTTATATAATTTTTTTATTATTTTTAAAATAAATTCGGTTAATTCTATATTAACTGATATAATTTATTTTTAATTTGATTCGATTAATTTTATTTTAATAAAACTTTAAATTAATTTTAAATTAATTTAATTAATTTTTAATTAATTTAATTAATTTATATATCGAATTAAACGGATGCTCGCCTTAGATTCATACCATACTTTAACTTCGAGTGCCCTGGAAGTTAGTTAATGGATAAACTAAATACGTACACACAATAAATAATAATAAAGGAAAGTGGTAAAGTGAGAAGAAATTTTTTACCAAATTTATCAGCTTACCAAAATGTCGATACACCTCCAGGTGTTGATATTCCCCTCAAGGATGTGTGAGGCTGACCTGAAAAAGTTACTAAGATAATTACTTCAATTTTTACTGCAATTTATTCTTGGACATTTACTATATATATATATATATATATATAAAAGTAAAATATTTTACCCATCTTTATCCTGCAGAAGTGTAACCTTTATAGGGTCGGACACCTAGATACCTAGCCAAGCACGTCGATTCACTTTTAAAAATTTGGATGTTTGAATTTGTGAAGGTTGTCCAAGAATATGCAAGATAAGAATGTGCAAGCTGTCATACTCTACTATGGACTGTATGCCACGGACACAGACGTCTAGATTCAATTTTTTTTAAAATTAGTATTTTCTTAAAAAGGAACACTATACACCATAAGTATATAAAATTTTTTATTTTGAACGATATAACCCAATAGCAAAGTTTGAACCTTAAGGAAAAATTATATTGACTTAAATTTATTATAACTCAATCCCGAAACCCTAAAATCTTAAATCTTAAATATATATAGTATATCCCGTGAGCATCTAAAATTTTTAATTTTGAACACTATAATCCAAGAGGAAAGTTTGAACCCTAGAGGAAAAATCTTATTGACTCAAACTCATTATAACCCAACTTCTAAATTTTAAAATCTTAAACGTTAAATACATATAATATACCTAAAAAAATAAATTTTAAAAAAACCTTATGTGGACTCGGGGCATCGAAGTGGATCCAGGCACCTCTCTAATGTGTGTGTATATATATGATCCGGTAATGACGAGAGGTCCCACCAAAGATAGGTCAAAGTAAGGAAGACCGTCTAACGTGGAAGACAAAATCAAACAGGGTACCACAGTTGGTTGAGCAGACCGGGTATGGCCGAGCGGACCGGGTACGACGGAGCAGATCAAGTATTGCCGAGCGGATGGTACGAGCTTAGGAGACAAGTAAGCCGGGCTCTCCTCGATTGGTAAAGTTAC